>NC_141403.1:22730428-22894083 GCF_034619465.1 Leptosomus discolor
CAAGTATTGTGGAGAGTGGCTTGGTGACTACATCAGCCAGTTCCCTCAGGACTCTGTTGTAGCAGACCGTGTATGCACTCCCATCTCCTCAGCAGCAGTACTTTCTTTATCTGCTGTTATGCTTCAAAATTCTGACTTTACTATACCCTGAGCTGAGTAGGAGGGCATTAGAGTTTCAGGAGCAACAAAGCTTGCTTCTGGAAAAGCAAAAACGTACTGCAGGCTTTGCCTCAGGAATTTTAAGCTAGTTTTAAAATGAAAAGCCTGTAGACTGAAATGAATAGGTAAACAGTGCCTAGCATGTATGTGTACTCAGTATTGTTTATGCTATAAGACCCCTTTTTATTTGATCAATGAGTAAAAAATTTAAAAATTCATATTATCTTTGCTGTTTTCTAGTTATTGTTTTCATTGCAAGTTTAAATTTTAAAAATTTTAATGATTACATAAAATTCTTCCTTTTGTTGCCTTGATCCTTTTATTATTGATGCTGTCCTGTTGTTCAGGAAACAGGAATGTTCTTGTCTAGAAATGCTTTAGTCATGTTATTTTTTTCTGTTCAGAAACATCTGCCTGACAGGATCAGATCGTTGGACAGCTGTGATACTCAGGTATGCAATTTGAACTGTTCTGGGAGTGGCAGCTAAAAGGAGTTTGAACAACACTAAACCAGCTGATAAATCCAAAATAAAAGTAAACTCTTCACAAAATTCAACAAAGGGTGCTAATGGGACAGCTGAACTATCTTGCTTTCATTAATAGCTGCTCTTTATGGGCTCCTGAGCCACGCTGCAGGTGAACCATAGCTGTAGAAGTCATAGTCAGCAAAGCCTGATTGCCTAATGCAAGCAAAAGCGGTTCAATTCCAGCCTCTGACACAGATGCAAATTCCTTTTCAGTGTATATCATGAGGAAAGTAGTTCTGCAGTGTCACTCCAGAACTGTTGGAGGATGTAAAAGAGAGGAGAAAGACAGAATGGTAGTGGTTTAATAACCGGTAAGAAATCAAGGACTGGAATATTCGGTAAGAGGCTGTTTTCCTATCGCATACAATAGCATGAAGATCCACCCTCTTGAAACTAATGGAGTTACATTAAGTTAAAATTAATAAAAATAAGAAAGAACCAAAGCTGTATGTATTGCCTTTTGAAGCAGACTTTCCTTGCAGTAGAATATTAGTAGTAGTATACTAGTTTTCCTACTAGTAGAATACTAGTTTTATCTTAAATAATTTTGTCTTCACCTTAAAAAGAAAGTATGATTTCTTGGGTCCTAAGAGAGTTTACTGTGATGGCATGGTTCAACAAATCTGCAAATATACACACCTCCTCTTTTACACGCATGAGAAAGTTATATCCACAAAAAAAATAGAATTTGTTTCCCTGCCTCATCAAATTCTGATGTTATGTGCTGCTTTAGCTGTAGAACTGTAATAACTGGACAACACTACAACAAATCTTACAGTGAAAGGGAAAGAATGGCAAAAAAAGATTTCTTCCTGTTGTGCCTGCCTCTGTTCTTAGCTTCAGCCTCTAGTGTTACAGAATCTACCATCGCTGACCTACTATGAGACAAGAGATTCATTCCAGATAGAAGAATCAGCATAGATCTGAGAAAGAAGAGTACTGGTTCCCAGAAAGATAAAATCATGAAGAGGCATCAAGACATGAACTGTGTGCAAGAACCACAGCCCTCGGCCCAGCTTACTACACATATCTCTTTCCATTTCAGGACATTTCCTTGCTGTGCCACGTAAAAATAACTCATGCCGTGCCTCACTGTGCTCTTCTTTTGTGCTGTGCTCACCATGTCCCTGTTTTTCATCTCGGGTGTTTCCAGTTTTCTTCATTACTCACACTGCTTATACTGTGGCTTCTCTGAATACCTAAAACCAGGGACCCTGACTCTCCCTCATTTGTATCTTCTCTCATTATCAGAAGTTCTGTAAATGAGCATCCTGTGGTTACATCTTGACAGCAAATGCTGGGGCCATTCATGCTAAAAATTTTCCCTAAAACTTGGTAAGTGAGAAAGTAAGAATGATTCTATTCGGTTAGGCATGTACATCCAGGCTGACAAAACTAGAAGTGCCAGCAAGACCTTAGGATGACTTGTCAGGTCTTACTATACATACTGTGTAGTTATTCCATTGTTAAATAATGACGTTGTGATCTGCATCCATATCTCAGAGACAGTCACCATTTGCAGGTGATGCCCTATGGTTGATCAGCGTTTGGGGAGATGCAAAAGCAGAATAAGCTTACATCCCCACTATCCTTAGCAGAGAGGACCGCAGAGTGTTCTCTTTCCCATAGCGGCAGAGAAGCATGCTGCCACCATATTCGTTTCCTGGGATCTCTCAGGGAAATTTCGCAGACTTGTCTTACTTACTCCCTGGTACATCCTTTTCACACTACAGTTAGTAACAAACCTTTCAGTGAAACGAAAATTTGCCAGAAAATATGGATTTCTTGCTCCAAGACATCAATACTTATTTGTTTCTTTGCCATGAAAGTCCTGGGAGTCCAATCACCCTCTGCAGGGGATCCTGCCATGTTAGTGTGTGTTTCCTGGGTCTGTGGCTCCTGGGCAGCCTGCAGACTGGGTCTGCCCCGGGGACAGGTGATGTTTCCCACCCAGGCTGCTGCAGTTGCCCAGAGCAATTGTCATTCCTGACAATTATGATTAATAATTTCTTAGAAGAATACTGATAGCTACATGAACTTTAAATTCCCTGAGCAGCTGCAGGGCACCTGGGGCACTTTCCTTAGAATTTCAGGTTCCAAAAATACAACTGACTAATAAAATGTCAGACCTTTTCACACCAAATGTAAACAAGAGTAAGCGAACCCTGCTTTCCAGTGAATTTGACAACTCCCTGTACCCTACACCTCCTTCAGTACGGATGGTGGTTTAGCAGACATAGTCTAGACAACAACATTTTGAAATTGCCTCAGTCTCTGACATGCTAAACCTTAGCTCACTTGTTTCTTCATATGTTACTGTACCAGAAGAACGAGTTGTACTTGAATAGAGACCTACTGTAAATTGGAAGAATTATGGGATGTGTGTTAGGGGATTAACATTCTGAATTAATACAATGTAAGTTTGTTTTCCAAATATTTCTGTTCCTACTGATCAGTGTAATTTCGTTTATTGTCCTGTGTATTACAATTAATAATAGGAAAACATTGTTTTCTACTATACCTGGTAGAACAATGCTGGAACACTTTGATTCTTAATCAATTGTGATTGCCAAAAATTAACTCAGTACAGAGAAACCAGCATCAGACCTATTTACCCCGCTGACCCAGTGGGATACCCCTTACAAACAAACTAGTGAAAACAGAAGTGGAACCTGGGTCCCACTCAGGTAAGACTTTGTATCAGAATCTCTCTCATTAATAGATCAGTATTGAAAAGCCAACACTCATGGTAGAAAAAAAATAGAAAACAATTAGTTGTGCTTTCAAATTCTTTTTAGGGCAAATTATTTCAGCACTAATAATAAATCAGCTCAGATGGTAAAGACAATGATTGATTTGCATATGATGACCATTTCCATCTTTGTTATTTATAGTTAAATACAACATGAATTATTTTTAAAGTTCAATGATAATTCCAAGAGGACTGAGCTGCTTACTAGAAAATGTTTTACTTGAAAAAAATATTGGTGACTGATGAAAATATCAAAATGTCTGAACTACTGGTTTTGAACAATTCATAATTAAATGATTTTTTTTAAACAGTAAACATTTTGCATTTGTTTTAGTGTATGCAAAAACCTGAGGCTAAGTAAACTGGAAAATAATTTTTAAGGTATTTTTTTTCTGGAGTGAAGGATTTCAGGTTTATTGGAAATGACTGTGATTTTCTTTTTACAAATTTGTTACAAACTTTTATTGTGATTTCACCCAAACGAATACTTTTTTTTTGCTTCAATTCTAGTGATGTAGCCACTGAATGAAAAAAAAAAAAAAAAAAAAAAAGAAAAATTTGCACTGCTCTAAGTACATCCTTTCAGAAGCAAGCAGAAAATAAAAATATAAGCCAAAGGTGTATTCACTGCAGTTGAATTTTGCAAGTTTTATCAGGTCACAAACAGCAGTCAGGCTGAGAAAAAATTAGCATTTTTGAGTTTAAACACAGGACAAAATGAATGTTATGAAGGTGCAGTTTGTCATTACTCCTCTCCAGAATGATGGCAGCCCTTAAGTCCTAAAGTAAATCGCTTTACAAACCAGAATGAATACCAGAGCAGCTGGCCAAGAGGAGTTACCCGCTTTCAGATCAACTTCTGAACTAACCTCACACTTACGCTTTTGGATTATGATGATCACTAAATTGTTATGAATTCAAGGAAATCCTGATCAGAGTGGGATAAAAATTGTTGTGAATTATAAAGGTCTGGGCTTGAAACTACACTAATGACAGTAATATAGAATGTGGCTAATGAATTAATGAGGCAGGTATTGTACTCACTGCAAACAGAGCTTTGCCTGTACCAAAGCTGAGACCGTGCAACACAAAATGGAGACTTCCAAGGTAGTAGCTGGGTGCTGTGATGTTATATTGCATTAGAGAACCTAGAAAATGTCTTCTGTCACTCCCAGTAAGTCTGCAACAGATTCAGTTAAATGAGCCAATAAGTCTCTTCCTTATACTCAAGATCTGAAGTGCAAATTATTTCCTGTGAACACGCCAAAGTGCAGACACACAAACCAATGTAAAACATCGCTTAATGATGTGCATCTTGTGGAAATAATGTAATTTTATTTCTCAAAAAAACATAATGTTTGTAATGTGACCTCTAGTTCATACTTATAAAATAAGGTATGTTTCCTTAAAAACTCTCACTTTGGCTGAGTTTTTGAGGTTATTACCTTAACTATGCTAAATCAATTGATTTCATGTAGCCCACTTAGTGATTTCAAAGAATTCCTGTAACTTAGACTCATTCTTTCATGTATGATTTAAAAATGTTGGATCTTTCCCTTGTTACGTTGCAGGGGGTTTTAATTTTCTTTAGCTGTTGGAATTAAATAATTCTTTTTCATTTTCTCAGGTTTCAATTCCTTGTTATCTCAATATTTAATTTCTTCTGTAGTCCTTTTACAATCTTCCCATATATAGATAGCTATACTCTATTAAAAAAAAAAGGCAAAAACCACAGAAAAGCCCTCTCTCGAGTATATTCAATGCCAATAAAAAAAAAAAAAAAAGGAAAAAAGCCCAAATTTCTAGATACTTCTATGATCCAAGGCAAAAGATTACCTAATTCCACAAGTAAAAATACTGCTGTCTGTCTTCTCAGAATCCCAGGTGCAGAATAACCATTTGTTTGTCTGCCATGAGCTATCAATCCGCTTTAAAAATGTATTTTCTGTAGAAAGTATTTTAGTGGTCATGTTGGAAGGTACATGTATTTTCAATACAAAATCAAGTGCAATAAAGCAAGTTTTCTGGGGAAAAAAGATGTAACAGGAAAGTCAAGGTCTGTAGCAGTTTTTTCTTTTGAATGGAATCTTGTGATTTCTGCTAAAACATTTCAAATATGCCAGATAACAATATGATTTCTAAATGATAGCGTGCAGGAGACAAAAAAAAAAAAACCTACAAGAAAACAGATCTTTTTGCTGTGTATTGCTCACTCCTCTGTAATATCTTTGGTGGGGTAGTCACCGTATTCCATTTCCTATAGCAATACAATTTACAAAGACCCCCAAGAGGGAAAAGAATGACTGACATTATATTAAGCTTTGTGTTCAATAAATGGGAAGTTACTCATAGCTATAAGGAAGAACAACATGCAGAAGTAGCTTTGTTGTTGTTGCATTTGTTATATTGCCAAGATTAGAGTTTACTGAGGGTTATAGTTCAGTTTGCAAACTAAAGCAATGTCTTATTTGATCTAAAATAAGATCATACTCTCATCAGTTCCAAAGAAAATACGAGTAATTTTTATATAACTGCAAAATTGCAAAGAGATTTTAGCCTTTGCAAATAGTGCTTCTGAAAACAAGTTTTCACCTGATACCATTTTCTTGGTAGCCATTGACTGAAAACTTTTGAATCAGTAGAAATCAAGCCTTAATCTCCCTCCTCAAGAGAAGTAAATGTATATAACACTCCCTGGCTAAAGATGCTTTAATTTCAAATGTATTTAAACTTAAGTTGTAATAACTTCCAATTTAACACTTAAAAATATGCAAATGATATTATGCTACAGAAATTAGTCAGGGAAATATAAAACTGTGAGGAACTTCAGAGAAACTGACTTAGCAGTGACGAAAGTCAGTTGTTAAGGTGAAGTATTTGACTGGAGAGGGAGGGATCTGAACTACCACTTTTAAATTCTAAGTAAATCGTATCATCTTCAAGACAGGCTGCATATAAATAATTTTTGTCATCTCAAAACAAACCAACAAACCAACCAACCAACAACCCTGGTAAGCATGTAGCAGTGACAAGGATGTTAGAAATTTAAAAAAAGGAAAAAAAAGAAAAAGGAAAAGGAGAAGAGATGATGAATGGAAAAAAAAAAAAAGAGAAAATGGAAAATGACACAAATTGAAATTCAAATCTTATTTACAATATTTTGCTCACTATCTGTAACTTCAGTCCACATTCTTCTTGCTTAATTGTAAGAGTACCATTAAGATGGCCGAATTATGACAGTAGACCCCCTTAACCCTGCTTTCAATATACAAAGCATAAACAGGCACCTCCAGAAAGTAATTAATTTTTATTTTGGAATATTCTGATTTTCCCCATGGAGAGTCTGTGTCTTTCCAGTGAATACAGAATGCTGAAGTAAATACCATCCCAACTTCAGTGAGGTATACAATGTAAAGGTACATTAACCTGTATCCAAATCCGACATACCAAAGCAGGAGTGCAGAATGAGACAACAGTGAGGAAGCTGGGAAGCATGAAAAAAAAACCTTGCATCTAAAGAACAAGTGGAAGGAATTATATGGTTTAAGAGGAATGTGAGTAAGAGGGTATATGATGATTGTGCATGGTAAAATTTACACAGGAAATAAGATAGAACGTTTTGTTCTTACTATCAGATAACAGCCACAAGGGAATAGTCTGTGAAATTGTAGGATAATAAATTCAAGACTCATGAACAGAAAAAAAAAAATCATATCAGTCCATAATTACAATCCTAGAAATTAGAGGTGGGAGTAACAAAGAGGTTCATCAATGCTCACGGGTGCCACATTATTTCAACTAAATAATGAAATCACTGAATGATCTGTTCTGTAAATCTAAATCCTGTCTTTTTATTTTTTAAAAACCCTCCAGGCTTAAATATTTACTTATTTTATGAAAATATCTCTTGCTTACATAGAGCCTGAACATTCCAAATACTGTGTGAACTCAGCCTCTGCTGGTGATTTTTTAATATTTTTTTAAACTGCATTTTTCATGCACTACTGCATTCTATTTCAGAAACTTCCCGAACTTTCAGAAGCCTCCCCTATAGTGAGAAATGGACGCTGTTCAGCTTCTTTTTCCTTTGTTAGGTTATTTTCTAGGTCACGAAGTTCCACATTATATGTTACTGATGAGCACCACTGCTCAAGCTAAATGTGGTATGATCATAAGAATATAAGAAAGGTCACCCAGATTCATACCAGTCACCTATTTCTCTGACAGTGGTCAATATCTGATGCCTAGTCAGGAGCTCCAGAACAGGATAAGTACGCCTCTGGTATTTTTTCCTGGAAGGAAACTGTGTATTTATTGCTAGAGTTTGTTTGAATTTTGGTTTCCAATTCCTGTTACAATTTTGAGCAGCCTGCAGGTTTTGAAGGTGCCTTGGAAGTAGCTAACTGGGATTGACTTCTTTCTCCATAGACTATAGTCTAGCAAATATCAAAAGAATTTTAATGACTTACTTCCACTGAAATACTTTTGGGCCTCTTCCTCTTTCCTCTCTCCCACAGCCTTCAAACCATTATAAACACACTCGCATTGATGCAACTGAAAAGGAAATAGGATTTTATTAATAGTGTCTCATATTATTATCATCAGCTAAATTATGATACACCTATTCACACATAAAAAGAGCAAAATTCAATCTGCCATAATTTATTATGGGAGAGAAAGAAAAGGCATTTGCTTAAGAGAAAAATGAGAAACAGAGATGTTTGCTAATATTTCTTGTAAACCTATCACCACTGATAATCAATAGTATTCAATCTTACCTAAAGATTATAAATACCAGTATAAATAAGGAGATGTTATGACAAGCAATTTGATTCGTCCTTAAATCTGGTAATCAGCCGATAGTATTCAAGGATGCAGTACTCTTATGCAGTACATAGATCCAAATTAACTAATGAATGCAATTAGATCATTTGATATACAACACAGGTATGTTTTTATCTCACACTGTTTACATTTTGATGTCTGCTTTTTAATGCCACTGTGATATATAAAGACTCTCTCAAAGTGACACAACATACACATTGTGACATTATCCTGTCTCTTAGCAGTTTGAAAGCTCTGTGCAAGCATGGCCAGAAAGCCAAATTCTTTCTGTTGAATCATAAACATGTCGTCCTTGAGGTTCAAGATCTCTGATTTAAGTGAAGAATGAGAACTGTAATATGTAGCTTGTCTTCACATCTGCCCTGGGCACCAGTTTATAGCGGATTACACAACCTGGGTCTGGTATGCTCACTTCCCTGCTTTAGAAGGTACTCGTTACTTCAGCATGGCCATGGTTATTTTCTGATCTGACACGGAGCGGTGAGATGAGGGTAGTTGTGCAAGGTCACTAGTACAGAACATAATGATGCAAAGTGATGCAAACTGACTTAGGAGAAACCAAGACTTTACTGCCTGACCCAACATATGGACTGTCATAGTTGGTGTACAAGGAAATAGAGAAGTAGTAACTTGTAGCTTGTGTAGTTTCCTTCAGATACAGAATAATGCACTCTTGAAGTAGCATTCTCTGTCTCTCGAAAAAAAAAAGGTAGGTGACATTTAGTTAAAAAAGGAAGTAAAAGCGGACCTGTAAAAGTAGATTAAGGACGTTTTCCATTTATTTAAGAGGAGAAAAAAGCAAAGTATGTGGAATGTTGAGATCATAGTTTAAAATGTTTTCAGAAACAGTAGTAAAAATTATGTTACTCAATCTTGAAAAAGAAAGTATTAGCTGTACTACTTAGTAATTCCTCCTGTCACAGTAAAAGTTAAATGAAGTACAAGTAAAAAGCAGAAGTATAAAAAAAAAGTATAATTAGGTACTGTTTCCTCCCTAATATTAATGTTAATGTTAATGATAATATTATATCAGTATCAGTAAATCTGTAAATTTCTCTGGATCCCTACAAGAATGTTTGATGCCTGCTCTGCTAAGCACCTAATAACTCTAGGGGTCACAGAAGGAAAAGGTGAAGCAAGACATTTACGAGATAAGGGACACAGGGAAAGTAGAATTTTGTTGACACCCAAGTGTGATGCTGCTTTCCCAAGGGTGCTATCATAAAAAACACTCATGAAGGGAAAACTTCGGGGAATATGTTTGTAATTTGGGAGCTGCCTTGGCGAAATCTTAGTGCTTTATTTAATTTTTTTTTAATAATTTATAGTAGCCCTACTGTTTCTGATTCATTATCAAATACAGTCCTGAAAGAAACACCTTTTGGCAAAAAAAAAAATCAATAGTAGACTTCTCCATTTCAAGAAAATTGGGCTTTCAATGAATCAAATTACAGCCCTGTATTTTTTAATAAAAGACTTTTTTAATATTAAAACCATAAATTTTCTTTTGTAGAAGATAATAGAGAAGATGGAAGATTAGGGAACACAGTGGAGTAACAGCATCCTAGGTTATTTGCTTATACTTAAATTCAATTAAACTGCTCACCATTGCCAAAAGGGAAAGATTTTTATGCTTTGGCTTGTGTCTGGTCTACTTGTTCCTCTTTTCCCTGCTCTGGGACAGATGGCCCTAATTCCTTCCCTTGTCCAAGCTGTGGAGCTTATTGGACCTTAAGTGAACAGGTTCAGCTTATAAACTCAGCAGAAAACTTCTGGTATTCTTGGCTGGGCTGTGAGAATGAAGACAGCTCGGTTGGCTGTTAAAGCTAGCACAAGGTAAGTGGCAAGCTGCAACAGTGGAAAAGCAGAAACAGGTAAAAGCTGTGAGACTCTCCCGTTCCGGTGATCACAGACTCACAGAATGTTGAGGTTGGAAGGAACCTCTGGAGATCACCTGGTCCAACCTCCCTGCTCAAACAGGGTGGCCTGCAGCTGGCTGCCCAGGATCATGTCCAGAGAGATTTTGAGTATCTCCAAGGATGGAGACTCCACAACCCGTATGGGCAACCTGTGCCAATGCTCAGCCACCCTCACAGTGTAAAAGTGTTTCCTGATGCTCAGATGGAACCTCTTGTGTTTCAGTTTGTGCCCATTACCTCTGGACCTGTCACTGGGCACCACTGAAAGCAGCCTGGTTCTGTCCTCTTAGCACCCTCCCATCAGGTATTTGATACATGGATGAGAGTCCCCTTGAGGCTTCTCCAGGCTGACCAGTCCCAGCTCTCTCAGCTTTTCCTCATAGATAGGGTGCGCCAGGTGCTTAATGTTAGATGAGTTCTCAGAACGTCTGCTCCTCAATGATGAGATGTTAGGTAAGCTCACCACATCATTTGAAACTGCAGACTCCGTTCACTGAAGAAGCAAAACAAAGCTTTATGCCTAATCTTGAATCCAACTCCAAACTTTCTCACATATCTGAAAATTTTGTAGGAAATCACAGTTCTTCAGCCTGGTCACAGTTCTTCAACCTAAGCATAGCAACTTTTGCTGACTGTGTGGTTTTCCCAAACTGCCAAAACTCTGATTTAGTTTAAAAATTCCTTTTATGAAGGCCTGATTTTAAATAGAGTTGATGGCTCTATGTGTGGACAACTAAATACATTTTAAAATAGCTAAATCTATTTAGACAATATTCGAAAAACATGAACCTAATGAAAGTTGATTTTATTTTAAATCAGGATAAACATGTAAATTTTTTTAAGCTAATAATCATGGAGGAAATTTTGCCTCATTTTTTATTCTATGCACTAACAATGGCATTACATGTGCCTTCAAACCCTTTATAACTGGAAGTTTGTCGTGTATAAGCAGCAGAGTAAGAGGTACAGAGATGATGTTCATATTTTAGGACATGCAAACGTTTACCACAACTTCATGCAGAAATACCACATTCTCAGCGTTCTGTTTGTCAAGGTGCTAAGCTATTGTTTGTACACTGCAATGATCTGTGCAGACAACTACTATTGGAAAAGGTGGGAGAGAATCAGGCTGGAAGGAAGTCAAAAGAGGAATACCTCCAGGTTACGCTTTAGGGTCCATCCTGTTTAATATTTTCATCAATGCTTTTGGCATTTGCTGATCATGCAAAGTTTGGAGTCATCATCCATGCAGAGGAAGATTGTATTGAAAGGACATTATGATACTGAGGACTCAGTAATATTAATATAATGAAATTCCACACTATGAAATGAAAGATTATGCAATAGCAAAACACCAATCACGAGTGCGCTAGAAGTTCATTCATTGGAAACCAGTGGAAAAGAGTAGGACTTGGGGGTATTTCAGGGTGAGTATTGTGGTAGGTTCCAGGATGTAGCCATTAAAAACAAATACCATTCTGGTGTGTTTCAGGCCATGCGGTTCAGAGGTGCTGAGGAAGTATTGCTGCCAGCCTACAAGGCTTAGTAAAACCTCACTTGTGTGTGTCCTGATGAACTCTGTTCAAGAAGGATTAATCCAAGCTTCTTTTCAAAGAAGAGCTGCTCAGGTGGGTAGGGAAAGGACAGCCTGTCATATAAATGCGGACTAGCATAGGTTAATCTGGTTTAGGTTAAAATAAATGCTGAAAGAGAGTATGATTGCTTTTATAGGCTAAAAAAGATCAGAAGAAGAAACAATGGAAAGGACAATGCTCACACAAGAATAAATAGGTTGTGAACTTCTAGGTGAAATTTAGGCTAGAAATTACATGAATATTCCTAACCAGTAGAAAGTGTTTAAGATAACATTTTCAAGACAAGGTGTGGCAATTTATGCAGGAAATACACAATGTGATGCTTGTAATCCCAGGAGACTGGATTTAGTGACCAGGGCAGCCCTCGTAGTCGTACCTTCCTTTATCTCTCTTCAGTATTATCTGCATTTCCATGCATTTTCCTTCACTTTTTAAGACTAAGGCGCACAAAGCTTGATGTTCTGAACTAAGATTAGGCTGGTGAGGAACTTTCAGAACAAGTACCTCTGGTTTAATAGCACCTCACTTCAGGACTGCAGTGGACTGAAAGCAGAAATGGCTTATCAAAAAGTCCAGCAAGGAACTGGAAGGAAAGCAGTAAGAATGTGCAGCCAAGGGGCAAGTGATAACATTGAATCCTTATTCCCAGGCACAGCTTCTCCAGAAGCTCCCAAAGGTGTGGTGCGCCCCTGTGTCATCATATTGAACGCTGCCTCCAGGGTGGCTACAGCAGTTAAAATTTAGAAAGGTTTTCCAAACAACTTGTTTCCTGTGTGGATTTTTATTTTCATATAGAAGATTAAATTAATAACTCTGCCACTGTGCAGCTTACTTTTCTGTATTTCAGAAAGCGTGACTTTGTAGGAAACAGCAGTTTAAAATACGTTAGTCTGACAAAACCTGGATCCACCGCACAATTTTGTTTGTACAGCTTCATGAAAGTAGTGTTCCAAAGTAATGTTCTAATAATTTCTTTCTTGTTTTCATTTTGAAGTCACCAAGACAAAGTTACTTTTTTCAATATATTATGCAATTCTAAAAAGAGTTCTTGACGATTTAGTAATAATAACTCTGATAGAGGCTTCCAGATGCCAGAAATTTGTCAAAGCAGATTGATGTAGTTAATTATTAAATATGATTGTGTCAAATTACTTTGCATATTTAGAAAATATTGCTCTTCCTGTTTACACGTTCATTTACTGATCTTGGTTAGTTTATGGCTCCTATTTTGGTAATGTGGAAGTGCATGCCGTGTATATGCTGCACCTCCTGGCCTTTGGAACTTCGGTGAGATAAGCAGTAATCCAGCTCAGATCCCTCGATTCAAAGTGGAGAGCCCTTCTGCTTCAAAGAATCTCTGTCACTTTTTACACCAGCAGCAAAGCACCATCTCTTCCCGTTCCACTCCACGACTGTCCGATTGACCACAAAACATGCACTGCGTTCTTTTTAACCTGATTGTAACTGCAGGTAGTGCTAAGATTTTTCTACTAATGTAATAAATATTTTTAAAAGCCTAAACCACTGGAAAACCAGTTTGTTTGGTTTTTTCTCAAAAAATCAGAATTTTAACAATTGGTTTTGCTTCAGTGCAGAACAAAATTAAATCAGGACCATCTTAACTTCTGAGTCATGGTCAATATCAGGGCATTCACCTGAAATATATGAGATTCAAGACAATGTTTTGGCACTGAATTAGGCAGATTATTGATATTGTCATTGGCTCTGAACTTTTTCCTTCCTCTGTAGCTTTGACCAGGAATACCATTCTGATCATGTGAATATTTCCTACAGAAAGATTCATAAAAATACGTATGTTCTGGTTAAATGTTTTGATGTTTATAAACTGGAATTATCCAGCAAAACTCCCCATCACCTCTAACACATCATTCTTAAATATCTGTAGGTTTTCAACTCTGCATCAACAACGAGGAAGGATCCAGACTGGGTGTCGTGGATCAAATTGCCATAATCAATACCTTAAGCCATAAATCATGTTGGCAGGTTTTATTTGTTCCATAAATAATTTAATTATTTGATGCTTTGGTTTACCTGATTTAAGTTCAGAGTAACTGCTAATTATTACATTATTACTGTTAGGCATCAGCCAAGGTTCACTGTTTGTTTATCACAACTTAGATAAAGAAAAAAAGAGAAGAAATAAAAGCAAAATTTTGCTCTCGCAAAATCTCAACTGTCTTTTAAAAATATCTCAGAAGCAAGCTCCTTTCTATGTAATGACAATTGTTGTTAAGGTTATTGCAGTAACCTTTGGCTTGCGACAGGGAAGGAAATCTACTCCTGTTGCTGAGTTTTCACCTCCTGGTTAAACCATCCCCATCCACCCCCCGACCTGCAGATAGAAACCAGTCTGACCCACGACCTGAGAGCGGCTGCTGCCAGCCCTGCAGCCCTCAGCATGAGACCGATGAAGGGCAGTGAGGAGACCCTCTTCCGCAGTTTGGGGATTGGGGGGTGCCTCCACCCACAGACTACAAGTCCTGTGGGGTGGCCAAAAGTGGAGCTCTGGAGGTGACATCTTGAATTCTGTAGCTACTCTAGGCGAAACCACCTGGACTTCTAAATGTGACCGTGCACAGGTAACGCTGGGCCAGGGAGGCATGAACCGTGGATTTCAGAGAGGTGCGGTACATGGAGAATTGGAAAAAGGAAAGATTCCCTCTCCATAGGTCAGCCAAAATTAACATCAAGAAGCATCTGAGCCTAGATACAAACCCAAAAATTAAATGTAAAATTATCGTGCTAGAAATTGAAACTATTCTATTTAGCTGCCTTTGTTATTTAAGGGTCTTTTGTTTTTCCCCTAAGCAATTCAGTTATTTGCCTTGCTTGCCCTCTCAGGTTAAGCTACAGAAAGCTGAATACCTGCACACAGGAACAGTTCAGAGAGATGCACTTTCATGTCCTTTTTTTATGCATTCGATGTCCGAAATCTGTAGTTACAGGTTCTGACACAGTCTTCCCCCAGCCTTTTTAACACACAGCAAAATGGCAGCTCATTTTTAAAGATCAACAAATACAATGTCCCTTATGACTAAGAAAACTAGTAGTGACTTGTGTCTTGTGCCTAGTTATGCATTTGTATTGGTCAGGCTGGTGTGAGCACCTGGAAGGATGCGTGGTGAGAAGTGACAAAGCTGAAATTTTAAGGGACAGAGAGAGAGCCGTGTGGGCGCTTAAGCACCTTGTACACAAACAGCAGTTTGAGTGCTCCTTAGGGGTCAGTACTTGGGATTTTCGGTGAGTACTGACAGAAGACACGCATGAAAAGGAAGGCAGGCAAAGACCAGGAGTACAGAGAAATAGAATACAAGTGGGACGTCAAAAACGTGGAAATGTGCCCAGTGCAAGAGGGCAAGTGTGGACAATGCAGGGGGTCACAGATGAAAATCTCTGCAGTCACCTTTGAGTAGTAGCAAGCCCAGGAGAGTCCTAATACACAAGAGAAGAATTTTCATTGAAGTTGGAAGTTAAAGAAGGAGGCCTTTTAATACACACGGCACTTTATAAAAGTACTTTTTTTTACTGAACATAATACGATAAAATGTATTTGGTACTTGGTGCTATGTAACAACTTCTCTCCCTATCTCACGCCCTTTTTGCTGCTCATTACACTGAGACCTCACACAGCTACAATCCCTTATGGAGGCGGCTGTCCCTGACTGAGGTCATAGGTGGCGTTAATGTTTGTCACTTTTACCCTCCCACTCCTACTAGATTAGCTGCTAATTACTACAAATGTGGGGCTTCATTAAAACCAGTAATTAGCAACAATAGCAACAAAACGGAGAAATCTCACAATCTGCCTGACATGTCTGCCATTTTCAAATAGATGTGAGGCTAAAAATGAGGGATCTCGTTAAAATCCCCTCCTCTTACTGTCCTTAAATTTAATGATGTCTTGAAATGAGTCACGAAAAACCCAGCTAATCTCTGCCATCCTACTTCCCAGCGAAATCTGTTTTCACCTACCCCTTTGACTCACTCATCCTCACCCTAGTCTTCATTTTGTTCACTTAAACTGGTAGTAATGGGTGTGGTCGGAATTAATGCATTGCTTCTCAAAGTGATTTCAGAGGTTCATGTTCATCATGTATGTCATATCATAACGTTCTGCAATGTCACTCGGTCCAGCAATACCTGTCCAGCTCCTTGCATCACGAACTTGCACAGCTGCATGCATCTCACTTAAGAGAGAAGTGGGCAAAATGTCAGCTGCTGAATCAAGTGGATTCGCTACAAATTCATGTGGTTCTGCATTCATCATGCCGTTATATTAGCATAATGTTACTCACAACGATTACTGCACTAGTCAGCTATGTCCACAGCCAGAATTACGGCATAAAAACATACACTGGAACTATCCTCCCCTCAAAATCTTACCCTTACCTGCTTACATGTTTGATCGACATTAGTATGAAATGAGTCCATTTCCCTGAGGAAAGGCAGGAACAAGAATAAGTGATTTGTGATGGTTTATGCTGCATCAGGAGATTTTTTTACAGTTCATTTGCCAGTTCTTCACTACTTAGACTTATTCATTTTCCTTTATGAAAATTGTGGTTTCCACAGGAATGCACTTCTTAATTTCACCTCAGCTTAAACACTTTTGTTGTAAATGCTAACATCAAAAGTTAATTGTAACTTCTACCTCTAAGTTAGTACAACTGAAATACTGTGTGTGCTTTTTGGAGAAAATTAATATAATTTTTAAATTTTTGGTTTATATGTTGGGTTTTTTTTCAAACTGAAATTGTCTTTTACCTCAGCTTTAAAAAAATCCCCAGTAAGTAATCTTTGCAGGACACAGATCATGTGAAGGGTGTCTAAGATAATACTAATTGTTTTCTCTAAGCGATTATTTACAAAACATTTCCAGAAGCAACAACCTTGGAGTTCTTTGAGTTGAGGTGGGGAGGGGGGGAATGAGGACACAAAGCTATCATTTTACAGCAAGTAGAAATCTTCCTTGTGTGACATTTTTGGAGAAATATATTTCAGGAAATAACAGCTACTATGTGATATGATGTTTTTATTGCAAAACTAGTACTCAGGCTGATGCTTTTTGTTACTGATACAGAATGAGGTCACAGGAAACTACGCAACGGCTTCCATAAAGAACATTCAAGCAAATAGAATCTATTAATAAATATATAAATGCAAATGTATTCTTGCACAGTGTCCACGAGTTCACATCTATCCAGTGGAGTGTTGGTTTACCGTGTATTCATGCACCTGCAGGAGGTTCATAAATGCCAGTTCCTTCCTCTGTTCCCTCTGTCTCGTACTAACATGTTAATGAATTACACAAGAATTCCCTGATACGTACAGACATTTGATATCCAGACTAAAAAAAATCCTATAAGCAGTCAGATGATAGGACAAATGTCACAGATACACCTTGAGCCATTACAAGAACACAGTGTTGGCATTTTAACAGTGCTGTAAACCTTGCTTTGAGAAGATTTTGTGACAAGAAAAATCACGTACTTTTGTAGCAGTTTGGACCAAGGCCTTAAAAAATCTTTACAGATTCTAAAATTCTCACAACATCCCTTCAAGGTAGGTTGCTGGGCATTGTACTTTCAACGGAGGAGCTTATTAACATTAGCTTGTCTGTGCTAAGATGGTACATTTTTTGTTGGCTAATACTGCCTTACCTCCACCAGCAAACCCAGAATTGTCCTGTAACTCGGTGGCTGCTGTCACTATTGTCAGGAGTAGAACATTACCTCAGGGCAATCGGAGGCACGATCTTGGCTGCAGGTCCTCCAAGTGAAGTAAATGCCTTTGCTTATCCGTAGAAAACATGCGCTGGAGAAGGTTTTCCCACTTTTCTAGCACAGCTGCAGGTATTCTTGATCTATGACATGTTTGTCCTAACAACATGGTTAGCTTCAACACTTTCAATAGTAAGGTTTATTTCTACCACAGTTACAATTTTGTGGAACTAATTTGGGAAGAATAATCACATATATAAGAAGGGACACTGAGGCAGCTGTGGTGCCCTTTTGCCAGCTGCAATGTTTAATTGTGATGAGATGGTACTTGGAATAAGCTGTGACAACAGTGCTGACTGCTTGTCTCTACTGAAGTTCATTGCTCTCCTTGAGGCAGCAAATGGAACTGACATTAACAGTCAGGAACGACTACTATCCACAGGGCTCAGCAACAAGTTACACAGATGAAGAGCTGCTTCCTTCCAAAAATCTTACTCTCACATTGGCCAGAGCCCCTTGTAGAACCTTTAAAAAATTGGGAGCAAATTATCAAGGACATTCGGGTGCCCAAGCCATAGTCCAAAAAGATTAAAATGATGTAGATAGGATACCAGTTGTTAGACACTGAAATATTCTTCAGGTCTTTGTCTACAACATTTCCTAAATGAAAGAAAATATTTTGCTGTTTGTTATGCTTCCTAAAAGGAGTTGCCAATCCCATCTAATTTAAAAAAATCCTGCAAAATTTCCTTTCCCGTAAGTAATGAAGGAGCAGACAAAATAAAAAGCCCAAGATGTTTCAGTATTTGAAGAGAGGGTCCAATGCAAGGCCGGCGCTTGTTTCGGGGTAATAATAACTGAATCTTCAGTGCATTACCCCAAGAAATCTTAGCTCCTTGAGTTCCTTAGCTAAATAAGACTACTATGTGATAAGGATAGACACCCTTCATAACAGTGACATCCCATGCAAATTTATTGTTTTAATTAACCAGTCAATTGATTTATAGAGTGTCTGTGCAGGTCAGTCTTTGAAAAAGTACTTCACTTTTCTCCCATGTGACTGAAATAACAAAAATAATTTCTTAATCTTCCAAACATTTTGAAGGAGAACTTTACCGTGTTCATTTCTGAACTCCAGATAAAACCATCTCTCGTGGAAGTACACCACAAAAGGCAGTGCTTTTCCGCAGAAAGTCGCAGATGCAACGGACTACGCATGGGGCCGGCTGGATTGCCTCAGAGCCCGCTCCAGAGGACAGGAGCTGCGGCTGCTGCGGCGCGGGGAAAGGCGCCCTCAGATCTGCTGCCTGGGAACACGCTGCTTCGCCACCGCTTCGCTGCAGGGCGATGGTCGCCATGGGCCCACCCGCCTACACCACCCAGCACGGGCCGTCCAGGCAAGCTTTACCAGCAAGAGAGAGGGCTGTAGGGGGAACGTTCTGAAAGGTTTCACGTTGTGACCATTAAAAAAAAAAAAAAAAGAAAAAAAAAAAAAAAAAAAAAAAGAAGAGGAAAAGACGCGTTTTTGACACAGCACATCCCAGACGGCTGGGAGCTAGCCCTTGCCCGCCGGTGTGGCTCCCCCGAGCCCCGCGGTGCTCTCTGGCGGACAGAAGGAAAAGCTGTTTGGAGAAACCTGCGCTGTCTCCGGTGAGCAGCCAGATTCTCGGGCGGTTTGAAGCTGCATAGCCGAAAAGAGCGCGTTTCCCCGGCGGCAGGCAACCGGCCGGCACAGCGGCTCCGCTGGAGGGAGGCTGACCCCACTGGGCCGCGCACCCCACCCGAGCGCCGCGGGCCTCCCGCCCCGCCGCCCCGGCCTGGGCGCAGACCCCGGGCTCCGGCCGGGCCATGCCCGCGGCAGCGCCCCGGACCCGGCCGTCGCCGCCGGGGTCTCACGGCCGCTTCTTCCCGACGCCTCTGTGCCCGCAGCCGGGCCTGGCCGACGGGCGCAGCCCCTCAGCGGAGTTCCCGCGCGGTGCCCAGCCGGGGCACACGCCGCTGCCGGGGCACACGCCGCTGCCGGGGCACACGCCGCTGCCGGGGCGCTGCCGCCGCGGCAGGAAAGCCCCGCCTCCTGGCCCTTCGGGAGCCGCCTGATAAAGGCAGGTGCGGGCAGGCGGCGGGACCCCGGCTCGAAGCATCTGCCCGTGCACGGAGCCCTCGGCCCCTCCTCGGCCGCCCCACGCAAAGCGGCCCCTCAGCTGGCCGGCGCAGACGGGACTGCAGGGGACCGGCCCTCCTCGCCTCTCCCCCCCCGTCGCCCGCTGAGGGCACCGCGGTCCCGCGCTCCGCGGCGGGACAAGGACCTCGCCCCCCGAGGACCTCCGAAGAGGCGGGATCTCCCCGGGAAGGGGAAGCAGGATTTGGGCGTGTGGCCGGTACCCGGAGCGGGGATCCTCCTGGGGCCGATGGCTCTCCCGGCGGCGCTGACACCGAGGAGCTCGGACAGCCCTATAAATAGCAGCCAGCCGCAAAGCTTCGCCATCGTCTCTTTCAAATGGGATCACGTCAAGGACCCTTATGTCATTACGCTCTGGATACTTGTGGCCAGCTTGGCCAAAATAGGTGAGTCTGGAGCTCTCTGTGAACACCCGCCCTCTCGCTTCCCGCCTCCCCTTCCCCCCCCCCCCCCGCCCGGTGACTGAGGAAAGCCCACTCCGAGCCCGCCGGCCCGTTTTTGGGGGCTCTGCCGCACTCTGTCCTGGTTTCACAACACGGCGCCGAGCGGCGTGACCGCCGCCCGCGCCCGCGGGTTACCCGGCTCCGTGTTGGTGCCTGGGAACGCGGCTCCCGCATCTGGCCGTGAAAACCCTTGTACTCCGTGAAACCTGGCGTTACGGGGGCTCCCGAGAAAACCTTTTTAGAGAAATGATCAGATACGGAGCCCTGCTGCTTGTGTGACACCTGCTCCGGTTCACGGAGGGCTGTTCTCCCGCCTAGTAGCCGCGTTAAGCGAGCCCCCTGGCAGAACTTGGCATTCTCTGCTTTGCAGTGCATTGCTGAGTTAGTTAAAGAGCATAGTTTATAGAGAAAGGTAATATGTGTTGTCAGGCCATCTGAGGCAGCTGGAAAAACAGAAGCTTTAGGGCACACGGAGTTTTCTTCAGGAAATCAGAATCTAACCGGGCAGTTAGATTGTGAAAAGCAAGGACTTACTCTAACTTCAGTGTAGTTAAAGTGAATTTATATGAGTGCTCTGACTTTCGTGTCCTGAACTTTGTGACTTTTCCAAAAGCAATCTTATATTAATAACGCTGTCTGCTGAACTAGAGAAGTCACTGTTTAATTGGGATGTATTTTATTTGCTTCATGCTATTATTTTCAGTCCTTTTACTTTTGGATCTAAAAAGAGACCTCCAGTTTGGCTGACACTGAAAATGTCATTTTCAGTTTTAAATAAATCATCTCTAAAGTGAGTCGCAACTCAGAAGGTATGATAAGCTGAAAATCCTACTGCACTCGTACTAATTTGGGATACTAGGATCATATTCCATGGATTTTGAATGTCACAGAGAATGGAAGATGTAAAAAGCTGTACTTAGGTATATTCTGTTTAGCACGTAAGTATTTGCCTGCTGTGTTATTAAGGCTCTGCTGCTTTGTACATGTGCCACAGTTGTACAGAGCAATACTAGTGCTGCACAACTGTGTCAATGCTGTGTCAGAAACCAAGGGAAGCTAACAGGACAGTTAGATTGTCCTCTAGTTAAATTGCAATGGCCGGGATTAAGATTAGTTTGGATTAAGATTTTACCACTAAATCCTCAGTATAAAGTCTTCATAAAGCACTAATTCTCCTTGGAGTTCAGATGCTGAATGTTGCTGCTGGTTTTAAATTCTTTGCACTTCTTTCACAGCTGCATAGAGCATCTCACTTCCTAGTAGACAGTATCTGTCACCAACTCCATCATTTTTCTTCGCCAAAGATCTCAAGATTTGTTCTTTTGTCCCTTCACATTTGTAATTGCAATCCTGTACTACTCTGGACATTGTCTCTGAAGAAGCAATGTATCCCACTGAGAGCCTATGAATGCTCCTGCTTTCCCCACCAGTCACAAATGAAATATGGAAAAGCAGAAATGTACTTTTTGTTCAACAGCATACTAATGAAGAAAGCATGAAGGTGTTCATGTAAGTCAATGACAAAGGGAACTAGAAAAAAAAAAAAGCTTGTCAGCCTTTTACCTGCCTTGGTATGTCAAGGGTTCTGGAAAGCAGACCAGGTATCTGTCAGAACATTCTGAATGTCAAAAGTGCCGTGCTGGATCAAGGAAATTTTTTATTCAAAAAGCAGAACTGAGGAAGAAGATACAAAACACCTGCCTTTGTGTCTCTTGCTTTGCTGCTCGAAGGAGGGCAAAGGTGGTGGAGTCAAAATGCTGGTTTTGCCTTGGGTTTTTCAGCAGGGGAGGAGCTGTTCTTACACATGCAAGCTCGCTTCCCCAGGGCTACAGAGGTTGAGGGCTATTTTACTGGTGGATGGTAGGCAATTGGGTCAGCAAGGGGTGTTTGGGGAATTGCAATTGGCACTTGGGGATGAAAAGTGTATGAGAATACTTTGTCTTCTCTTGTGTTAAAATAACCTTAGGGCTTTGCGGTTTTTTGTTTCGTTCTGTTGGCTTGGTTTTTGTTGCACTGGGGTTTTGGTTTGTTTCAAAAAAAGTTTTAGTTCGTGATATTATATGGCTTGGGGAAACGTGTATTTAGCAGGAGATTCTGTAGGTTTTCTGGGACTTGATGTTCATGTGTACATTCAGAATGTAAATTATGCTGACAAGATATTCTACAACATAAACTATTGTATGTGATGTCTCGTAAGCATCCCAAATACATGAGGAAGTGTCTAGTGTTTTAGGCTTTGTGGGAAGAAAGCTGCTATTTTATTTTGGCTTTTTTTTTCCTGTGAAGAACACTTACACCTCTTGAGCAAGTCTAAGTACTACGACAAATGAAACTCTGAAATAAGTGTTCATATAGGTGGTTTTCATGCACTATAGGAAATAAATTAATTTGCCTGTGACTACTGTGAAATTTCTGATGCATCTCAGTGTAGTGTTTTATATACTATAATTGATTTTATTTGACCCTCTTCATTTGAAATGTTCCAACTCTTCATTCTAAGGTACACAATGTTCCACTTTGGCTAATGATCTGTATTTCCTCTTTTGATAGGCTCTCTTATCACTGCAAATGAGTATCCTTATGGGATAAGGCCAATAAACTACTTACATGTGTAAAGCTAAGCCAGAAAAACATCTTATCTACATGAAGAAGGTACATGAGGTACAGCTGAGAACCCTCCTAGTGGACTTTAGGTGTCTACTTCCGGGTACCTCAGCTCTCCAGATGAAAAAAGCAATGCCAATAACAATTAAAAAAAAAACAAACCACAACACCAATACGTACATGTATGTATATACAGTTCTGGACCAGGGCATTTCCTACTGTATCTGTGTTGATAATGAGTGTAATATATGTAACCAACGTACTTGCACAGTATAGTTCTGATTTAAGATTCAAGACACATGCACACTGACCAGCCTTGCACATGCTTTTTAAGTTCACTTCGTCACATGCTCTCCTCCTTCTTTATATGTCCTTAATAGATGACATCCTGAAAATAATCTTTTAATAAACAGAGATGCAGAAGATAGAAGGAGTGGCAGGAAAGTCTGCCACAGAAAAAGCCAGACGTGAGAGGGGATCAGAAATCAACTTCAGAAGCAAGTAGAAGAAAAGGAATAATCAGTTCAGGAGCTAGAAGTGGGCAAGAGAATAAATAGTTTAAGCTCTGAATATTGTAAACGATTTTTTCTGAGGATATTTCTGAGGCCGTGCCTATTGCAAAAGAACCCCAAAACAAGTATGCTTTTTACTTGGGGGATATCCACTGCATGCTTCTATACTTGTTTAAAATCCTAGGAGATAGAGATTGTATTTCTGTTTTGATTGGAGGTTATGTTGGGGAACTCGTGAAATTCCTACTTGTGGGTTAAATCCTTTTGTGTGCCGTAACATTTTTCAGAAGGATGGTTAATTGCTAGTCCCAAAATAAAATTTTAAAAAAAGCTGACAAAGCAGTCTTTCTGTCTGTTTAGCTCCCTGAACTTGCTCAATGTGGAGCAGGTAGGCAACTGGAAGAAACAGTGGGAGAGTAACTATGAACAGGAATGAGGAAGGGTATATAGCCCTTTCATTATCTGCGAGTCAAACCTCTTGCCAACTGTGTGTGTTGGTATAGTTTATGCTGAGTCTAAGAACGCCACAAAAGCTTTTTTTAATGTCTGCGTGGTTGCACACAAATTCTAAAGGCTTTTATATTAGAAATTTAAAAGTGGGAGTGAAATTTGAATCCAGGGCAGCTGGTAAACCCGTCTTCAGTAATGCCACAATGCTTTGGAGGAGGAGGAGGAAGAAGTGGTTCAATAAAAATCAGTGAACACTTAGGAGAAGGCTAGCCTAACGATATCTCAAAAAGATACTCTGTCAGATGGACTTGTTGGGTCCATCAGCTCTTCAGACCTCAGGAGGACATCAGCTGTAAAGCACTCGGTATCTCTAGGCTAACAGAGGTACGGTTCCTACAAATGTTCTAGTTTCTGCATGCCCAGGCCCCTTAGTATTGTCTCAGACTGCTCTGACAAAGGACCTCTTCAGAGTATTTTGTTAACACAAACAATTGCTGTGGAGAATTTTAAGCATGTTAGGGATGGGCTAGGGAAGGAGCTGTGAAATGCAGGTCTAACAACCCATCCAATTTAGACTCCTGGGGCAATATTTTCTTTGAAGAAATCGATACTCCTCCCTCCAGAGCAAACTGTCAAAACAAAAGCCCACTTGACTCCCAAGTTTCTCCTGGCATTTTAGCACTAGTGAAAAGTGTCAATTACTTGGAGAAAATAATTTTAGGATATTGTTTTAATAAAAGCAACGAATGTGAATGTGAGAATAGATTTTCTGTTGGTGATTCTTCAGTAAACAACATCTTTAGGAAGAAATGTTGAAGGATACTTAGCAGAATTTTATTGGAAGTATGAACTGAAAATGGAGTCAGGGACTCAAATGGTGAGGATACTACCAGACCCTGCAGAGCTTAAACTACCTTGTCATGATTGTAGTGCTTGTTAAAAGCTGCTTTCATTAGCAAGTGCTAATATGAAAAAGGATTTTGAATTGTGGCTAGGAAGTCTGGACTTGGCTACCTTCCCCCATATCCTGAACAAGATAACAAGGGAAAAAATGCATCTTTTACTTTTATTGTGAAGTCAGTAGAAGCTGGAATGGGTTGGCAGACTTATAAGGGAGGCATACGCATTTCCTTCCCAGATAGAGCCTTTTGTTATCTGTCTTAAAAAATGTACATAGAAATGCTATAAATTTGTGCTGCCAGCTGTATGTGTAACTGGAGTGTCTTCATTTATTAAGACGCTGTATTTCCTCTTGCAAAATGCTGTTTAGAATACCTGTGAGCTAGAAATGTTAAGTACTGTAAAATCTCTGCCTTCTAAGGAAATACCTTTTGTATGCAACATTTTAGGCAGCTGAAAAGCACATTTCCATCATAGAATAACAGCTTACATTTCCAGTCCTAGGAATAACTGTGTAAGCCATGTTGTTATTAGATTTATGACCTGTAAATGGATATCTATTTCCACATTTTATTTCCATTTTACTCTTGTACCTTACTCCCTTCTCCTGTCCCTCCTGCCTCCCTGAAACACACATCTCTTTTTCTCCCCCCTCCCCCTCCAAGTCTTGCAAGTCTCAAGTCTTAATTATTTAGAGTAGGCAAGAAGATATCAGGACAGTATAAGTCGACAAGATTCAGATTACACCCCTGACGAACAGCAAATGTACAATGGCAACTTGCGTGAATTACATAAGAAAACAATGGCATTTTGAGCATGGCCCTGAATTGAATACAGTTCAGGCATGCATACCTGAGAAGGGATCTCTGCAGTCAATTACTTTCAGGCACCTGTGTGCAAAGTGCTCGGTGTTCTCTGTAGAACAATGGAATCCTTTTCATGCTGTAGATTTAGGATTGTTGAAACCATTGATTTAGTGTCTTCAGAGCTAAAGCCACTTAATAGTAAGAGTGATCTACAAACCCCTGAAGTGACTGTAAATCTCTCATGGGGCCATGGAGCAGACCACAGGCCTGCAGGTAATAAGTGCAAGCAGCAAAGCCTTTCAGGTGTACACAGGCTCTTCAAGTGAAAGGCTTTGGAGGACCCCTTTGTTTTTGTAGAGATGCTTAGCAGGCAAGCTGGTATTGGCAATCCTGAATTATTACTTGAATCTGGCAGTAAGAAGGTTGCTTTTCCAGTGGTTTTGACTCATACCACCAGAAGTCTATCAAAAGCCGCGTGAGTTTCACGACCAGTTTGCTTAAAGAAATGTTTTGAATTCAAACACAAAGCTTATTTTCTCCCTGTTTACCATGTTTTAATTGCTCTGAGGTAATGGGGTAATGGATTACTGAGTTCTTCTGTACCTTCTGTATGGCTTGTTCTGTTTCGAGATGAAGTGTTGAGTCCAAAGTCAGAGAAGAATATTTCTTATCTGAATATCCTTTTTGCTGTTTCAGGAAATTATCTCTGATTTTTCTCATCTCTCTGCAGTAGTGCGATTAAACTGGTGTCCCAAAGAACTAGGGACTCTAATCATTCTTCAACTTGCTGACAAGTGGTACCCGTTTTAAATTACAGAACATTAAAACAGCCTCAGTAAACTGCAGAGCATGGCTGGTTGGCTGTGTTGTAATATTTTGATTCCTTTTGTAAAACAGCTTACAGACTATTCACCCCTGTGAAAGAAGTGACTTGATACCCAATTGCCTGCTATGTAAAGCACTGTAAAGTCATAAATACTGAAACTACAGGCTGGCAAGGAAGAGCTGACCGAGATGGAATGCAAGACCTCAAGTGGAAACACTTTTAACTAAGGCACGAATATTTAATGTTTATTATTCATGGAAGAGGAAAACTGGAAGATATTCTGGAAGACCTATGCAAAACGGGGTTTTCTAGTAGATGGATCTGGAGAGTTTTCTCCTGCCAATAACTGAAAGTAGTAGTCATCATTCTGGATTCACTAATATGTGCCTGGGTGAGTTCTTCTGCTTTTATCTATTGAAAGAAAAAAATGCCTCAGCCTTTTGTCAACCCCTAATGTTAAAATAGCAGTAGTCACACACTAAGAAAGAAAATCTCCACTTAGATTGTAGACTGACTTGCAAAAACATTTAGTTACAATTTTCTCTGCTTCAATTACAGTTTTTTAAAAGTGAAAAAAAAAAAAAAAGTGGAAAGCGGAAGCTTTATGGATTTATTCATTTCCAAAAGTTGGGCTTTGAGGAAAATGTTAAATATTCAGAAACCTGTAAGGCCTTGAGTCAATAAGATTTCAGAACGAAAATCTCCCAGGTACAAACAGATCGTAAACTGATGGAAGGACTTGTCTAAACATAAACCTGATTTTTGTTAACCATTTTATCATAGTTAAAACATTCAAACTCCTTTATTAAAATGAATATTATTACATTGTTTTGGTGGTTTAATAGTATTCCAGGGCCTAGGTGATGTAGGTTGATATAAAATGGCTTTTTGTTAATGTAAGTACATCAGTACTAACAGTTGTGCCTGAGGTATAGTTGTTATGTGATCATACATAAGACTAAGTATGGAGATATTACAGTTCTCCTACTTCAGTGGAATAGCAGTACTGATGAATATCTGGTTGTAGATTTTCAGGCCTTGACAGCTTAGACATATGCTTAACAAATTCATTTAATAGTTTGATTTAGTGGTTTAAGTGGTTACAATATTTATGCCAGAGTGAAAGAAACACTGTTTGAATGCTTACTCTTCTGTTCCGATGCACAGTCTAGGGTTTAAACTACTATAGGACTTTGTTTGAATTAAGTTGCCAGATTTTCCACTGAAATAGCTCCGGTCCTCAGCTATTCCGTCCTACTTAGTTCTGGGGATGACTTTGGGACGGTAGTGAACTGGGGAAAAATCATCTTTCAAATTGGGTCAGTCAGTGATAAGTGTCTGTGTTTAAGGCTTAAAGTCAGTGATACACTGCTCCTGTGATGTAACTGTCTCTGAAGCTGATGGCTAGGGAGAAAGAACACAGGAATACACACATAGTGTCCTGTAACACAGGCATCACTGACATTTTGCTGGACAGGGGTTCTCCTACAGAATTCACAAAAGCATAGAATCACAGAATGGTTGAGGTTGGAAGGAACCAACCTCCCTGCTCAAACAGGGTGGCCTGCAGCTGGCTGCCCAGGATCATGTCCAGAGAGATTTTGAGTATCTCCAAGGATGGAGACTCCACAACCCGTGTGGGCAACCTCTGTCAATGCTCGGCCACCCTCACAGTGTAAAAGTGTTTCCTGATGCTCAGATGGAACCTCTTGTGTTTCAGTTTGTGCCCATTGCCTCTGGACCTGTCACTGGGCACCACTGAAAGCAGCCTGGTTCTGTCCTCTTAGCACCCTCCCTTCAGGTATTTACACACACTGATGAGATTCCCCCTTGAGCCTTCTCTTCTCCAGGCTAAACAGTCCCAGCTCTCTCAGACTTTCCTGGTACGTGAGATGCTCCAGTCTTAAACAACTTCCTGGCCCTCTGCTGGACTCTGTCCAGTATGTCCATGTCTCTCTGGTACAGAGTCCAGAAACGGACACAGTACTCCAAGCGTGGCCTCACCAGTGCTGAGCAGAGAGGAAGGAGCACTTCGCTCGGCCCCTTTGGCAGTACTTTGCCCAGTGCAGCCCAGGATACCAGTAGCCTTCCTTGCCACAAGGGCACATCACTGGCTCATGTTCAACTTGGTGTCTGCTGGGACCCCCAAGACCTTTTCTGCCAAGCTGTTTTCCAGCTGAGTGGCCTGCAGCATATACTGGTGCGTGGTGTTGCTCCTCCCCAGGGCAGGACTTTGCACTTCTCCTTGCTGAACTTCCCAAGGTTCCTGTCAGCCCATTTCTCCAGCCTGTTCAGATTCCTCTGGGTGGCAGCATCTGGATGACCTGTCAGCCACCCCTCCCAGGTTTGTGTCATCAGCAAACTGGCTGAGAGTACACTCTGCCCCATCATCCATATCATTAATGAAGATGTTGAACAGGACTGGGCCCAGTACTGGCCTCTGAGGTACACCACCAGTTACCAGCCTCCAATTAGACTTTGCACCACTGATCACCACCCTCAGGGCCCAGCCACTCAGCCAGTTTTCAATCTACCTCACTGTCTGCTCGCCCAGCCCCTACAGCAATGGCTTGAGGGGCTACAAAACTCTTATTGGGCACGATGTCAAAGGCCTTAACGAAGTCCACATAGACACTATCCATGGCTCTTCTTTCATCTAGCAGGCCTGTCATTTAATTATGCAAGTTAACCAGGTGGATCAAGCATGAATTCCTCTTCCTGAAGCCATGCTGACTACTCCTGATGACTTTCTTATGCTTCCTGTGCCTGAAAGTGGTTTCCAGAATTAGTTGCTCTGTCAGTTAGACCTGCAGACCCTGGTCTTTGGAGTAGCAGTGTTCATATATGGACGGACCTTCATCCACATCCTACCTGGTCAAAGAAAGCACACTTCTGCATGCTGTTTTGATGGAATCAGTGTTCTTTGATTAACGGGAATAAAATCACATGCTAATATACAGAGGAGAGGAGAATACATGATGGCCATATGGTGGTCGTAATGGTCATACCATCATGAATTAAAGAAAGGAATGACAAGGCACCAGCGTAAAGTTCAGTCCTGCTCTATCCTGGGTGCTTTCTGATCAAAATGGCTTCAGTTTTCTGATCCAAATGGCCTTCACTCATGTCACCCACTGTTCTGCCTTCTCTTAGCTGATATACTATGAGTCCCAACTCTCATTTTAGACAAACTATTCTCCAGGATGAACTGATACTCTAATGAATAATATTACTTCATGGGAATGTGCAGTGAGGTCTATTAATTTAGGCTGCATGCACAATCTTTCTAGTGTAACAAGCTGAGTAAAATAGTCTACAAAAAAAAATTATCAGTACACTGATGATTGATGAAAAAAGTAGGATAGAAAGTGCTGTGAGAGAAAGGGCAGGATGGAAGCTACAGATCAGAGTGCTATTATGTATGTTGCATAAAAATGATGTAATGAGATTGTGAGGGGAAAAAGAGCAGAAAGTATGTACATATTTACATTCCATGTCTAACAAATAAGGGTATTAGTTTCTTATTTTCTTAATTTCTGTTGTTTTGTAATCATAAAGAAGATAAACATATAACTATCATCACAGGTTTTCTGTTAACATATCTTCCATTCATCGAAAGGCTTTTGTTGTAAACTGCTGCCTGACAGATTCTATCAACATGTCCGTTAGTCATAATCTCCTACCATCAACTGCGAATATAAGATTTTTTTAGACTTTGCTCTATAGAGCTTCACGAGGATAGCTTTTTCTCTTGGGCAATCTGCCTCAGAGGGACTCAGCGAGTGGCTCTACATGTTGTCCTGCAGAGCACAGTGTATCACAGAGAATGTAAAAACAACACGCATAGCAAGGCTTAGTTTTATCCACACTAACAAGGCATTTCCTAGGCAAGATGAATAGTCAGCATCACTTCTTTCTCTTCAATGTTATGCTAAATATTCTTTCAAATCAGGGAGTCACCTTTCTGTCTGCTCTCAATAATCCTATAAATCTTCATTTTGTCTGGGCTTTTTAAAGGTGGATTATATATCTGCTAGTTGCTGCATTGCTGCTGATCTGTTCATGAGTATACCTAACAGGTTTAGAAGAAAAGTACAGTGCAGCTATCCACAGTTGCAGTTTGAACTGCTTTTCTATTTTAGTATTTACCTTATTTTTTTCCTTTTACTTCTGTGTTCCACAATCATGCAGCACAGTCTTGTGATTCAAGACAAGAATGAAAGATAGGCTGTAAAACAAGGAAGGTGGTAGCTCGCTCAGCCCAGTTATTTAAGTAGTTGCAGAGCATCCGTGACAGAGCCTGAAACTTGTATCCTGTAGTGGTGAAAACTTACATTGCTTATGCAGCAAAAGTGTCTGGAAAGAGAAGGCTGGGTTTGTTACTTCCTTCTTGACAATGTTTATAAAAAAGGTCTGCACTGTTCCAAAATTTTTATTAGAAACAAAGAACATAGCAAGTTCAGAAACAACACTTTTTTTTTTTTTCTTCACAGCGTGAGGAATATGGCGTTGAAGTCAGTGAAAGATAAATGCTATGTAGTTCACCTTCCCCCACTCAAGTTAATTCCATTTTCAGACATTCTTTGATCTAAGGATGAGGTTATTACACTTCCCATAAGTTTAAAAAAAGGGCTGTCGCAGTTACCGTGGAGTTAAGGGGAGCAGCAATTCGCTAGTACATAATGCATTAATCTTATTTGCAACCATACGTTCCCCAGCATTTCAGTAAACAGAAGTACATCTTGTTTTCATGTCTTGAATACTTGTACCGAAGAAAATGGTAATTAAGTGAAAAGCTAAAGCTTTTTGCTTTGAGACAAAACTATTCTTTTTGAGCACTCAATAAAGCATCTTGATTCTTCATCCTTTCCTAAGGAATACAACATAGCTGACCTTACTAAAAAACATCATTTTCAAGGCATGTTCACTTGAATAATTGTTTGGTGTTTGAAAGTATGAGGATGTAAAAACAGCAGGAGGAAGTATGAAGTTTCCTTCTGTTCATTGTGATTGAGAAGTAAAGATTAAAACCAGTCCAAGATAAACCTGCTACTGTAGGTGGAAACTCAGCTTGTGTTTGGGCACTGAAGCTCTTATGTCAGGAAAGACCTACCCAAAAGTAAGGATGAATGGTCTGTAGCTATATTTTCCTCTCACTGGCTGGTGTAGCATGTGTTTGCTGTCATATGGTAGAGGATCCCAATGTGTGGAAAGTCAGTAGAAACTTGTCTATAGGCCCTCATCTGATGAATGTTTTGTGATTATAGTCAAATGAAGCAGTATTACAGTCAACAGTAGTGTTCATGCTGTAGTGCCTAAAACACAGTATCTATACCTGGGGCTGAAAGAGGCATGGTGAAGAGCCCCATACTTTGGGAACTCCTTATCAGTTAAGAGTATGGTGGAAGTACAGATAAATCATCAAGTAGATTCAGCTGCTGACAAACTAAACACTCATAACCAAAATGAAAATAGTAACATATATCCTGTATATCATATGATTACTTAGGTGCTAGTGAACATAGCAAGAAGCAGAGAAACCATAGATTTAAGGAAAATTCAGCTGAAACTTGGCTTTTGTCTTGACATTTGTTCATCTTTTTTTTTATTTTTTCCCCTCCATATCAGGACTACCAGTATATTCAGGTACAGGATTTCAAGAGATTAATGGAAAAAAACATTAGCAGAAAATGATGAAGTTTGGCTGTTCATAACACTTTCTGGTTTAGAACAAAAGCAGGTCTAACCTACCTGCATTTTTTATTTTATACTTGATATAAAGCAGTGTTAGTTCAGCTAGGTCTTTCTCTCAGGTCGATGCTTTTCCACTCAAGCATTTTTTTTCCAGAACCTATCCTGTCATTTAAATGTATATGAAGATAAAATCATAGAATAGAATCATAGAATCATTTTGGTCGGAAAAGACCTTTAAGATCATCAGGTCCAGCCATTATCCTAACACTACCAAGCCCACCACTAAACCATGTCCCTCAGCACCATATCTGTACATATTTTGAACACCTCCAGGGATGATGACTCCACCACCTCCCTGGGCAGCCTGGTCCAATGTCTGACCACTCTTTCAGTAAAGAAATTTTTCCTTATGTCCAATCTACATCTCCTGTGGCCCAACTTGAGGCCATTACCTCTTGTCCTGTCATTAGTTTTGTGGGAGAAGAGACCAATACTGGCCTTACTATGTCTTCCTTTTACGTAGTTGTAGAGAGCAATAAGGTCTCCTCTCAGCCTCCTCTTCTCCAGGCTGAACAACCCCAGTTCCCTCAGGCACTCCTCACAAGACCTTTTTCCAGACCCCTCACCAGCTTCATTGCCCTTCTCTGGACCCTCTCCAGAACCTCAACATCTTTCCTATACTGTGACGCCTAAAACTGGACACAGCACTCACGGTGTGGTCTGACCAGTGCTGAGTACAGGGGCACGATCCCCTCCCTGCTGCTGCTGGCCACCCCATGGCTGACACAGGCCAGGATGCTGTTGGCCTTCTTGCCCACCTGGGCACACTGCTGGCTCATGTCCAGCCGGCGGTCAACCAGCACCCCCAGGTCCCTCTCTGCTGGGCAGCTCTCCAGCCACTCCTCCCCAGCCTGCAGCGCTGCTGGGGGTTGTTGTGACCCAAGGGCAGGACCCGGCACTTGGCCTTGTTGAACCTCATACAATTGACCTCAGCCCATCGATCCAGCCTGTCCAGATCCCTCTGCAGAGCCTTCCTGCCCTCCAGCAGATCAACACTCCCACTTAATTTCGTGTCTTCTGCAAACTTGCTGAGGGCGCACTCGATCCCCTCATCCAGGTCATTGATAAAGATATTAAACAAGACCGACCCCAAAACTGAGCCCTGGGGAACACTGCTTGTTACCAGTCGCCAACTGGATTTAACTCCATTTACCACAACTCTCTGGGCCAGTTTCTAACCATCCAGCCAGTTTCTAACCCAGTGAAGAGTACACCTGTCTAAGCCGTGAGCTGCCAGCTTGTCCAATGGGATGCTGTGGGAGACCGTGTCAAATGTCTCACTGAAGTCCAGGTGAACAACATCCACAGCCTTTCCCTCATCCACTAGACAGGTCACCTGATCATAGAGGGAGATCAGGTTGGTCAAACAGGACCTGCCTTTCATGAACCCATGCTGGCTGGGCTTGGTTCCTTGCACTTTCCATGTGAGCGCACCCAAGATGAACCGCTCCATAATCTTGCCCTGTACCAAGGTCAGGCTGACAGGCCTGTAGTTCCCTGGATCCTCCTTCCAGCCCTTCTTGTAGATGGGCATCACATGGGCAAGCCTCCAGTCTTCCAGGACCTCTCCCGTTAACCAGGATTGCTGATAAATGATGGAGAGTGGCTTGGCAAGTTCCTCTACCAGCTCCCTCAGCCATCTCGGGTGGATTTCATCCAGCCCCATAGACTTGTGAGTGTCCAAATGGCAGAGCAGGTCATTAACTACTACTTCCTGGACTATAGCCAAGATGCTACACTCATCCTTTTAAATTACGTCTACATATATAATTTTTTTTTTTCAGTTATAAGCTTTCTCTCCCATATGATTTATCTGCGTGTAAATAATTTAACTCCCTTTACTGGACGTGACCTGGCAATGCTTGCTCGCAGCCCAGAAGGCCAACTCTATCCTGGGCAGCATCAAAAGAGGCCTGGCCAGCAGGTCAGGGGAGGTGATCCTCACCCTCTTCTCTGCTCTGGTGAGACCCCACCTGCAGGGCTGTGTTCAGCTCCAGGGCCCCCAGCACAAGAAAGACAGGGATCTGCTTGAGCAGGTCCAGAGGAGGGTCATGAAGATGATCAGAGAGCTGGAGCAGCTCCCCTGCGAGGAATTTTTTATAGTGAGGTTGGTGAAACACTGGCACAGTTTGCCCAGAAAGATGCCGCCTCCCTGGCAGTGTTCAAGGCCAGGCTGGACGTCGCTCTGAGCAACTAGATCCAGCTAAAGATGTCCCTGCTCACTGCAGGGGGCTGGACTAGATGGGCTTTAAAGGTCCCTTCCAGCCCAAACCATTCTATGATTCTACTGAAGTTTAGCACACATAAATGTGGTGATAGAAGACAAAAAGTGGCACTACTGTGCGTATACCAGGTGTAACATTTGATTCATAACAAATTTTTAATGCTCTCCAAAAAATAATTTTTGCACAGATGTTTTTAGAAATACATGCAAAATCTTTATCCCATGTCAGAAGGGATCTGACCATATAAAAGACATTTTTGTATATAAAGGAAAGAATCCTATGCCAATATGACTTTGTACTGTGTGTCATGTTTAGTCCATGTGTGTGACATTCTGGGATATTGGTTTTTAGTTAGGAAGGGATTTGTGTCTGGTTTTTCCCTCCTTTTTTCTTGAAAGAAGCAGTCATCTTCAGTAACTAAAAGGTTTGTGTTGTGGGCTACTTCAAACACTGTTTTAGCCAGCTGTTTTTTTCCCCTCCTTTTTCTTTCTTCACTGTAGAAAATCAGTTTAAACTAATCTCCGTGTGAATTTCCTTTTGCATGCTAACCTTTCTCATTTTCCCTGTGTATGCACTACAAAATACAAATGCATAACTGAAAACACAGCTGTATCGTCATCACCTTCCTGCTCCGTTTTGAAACATCAAACCTATTTTCCATGTACTACATTTTGCAGTATAAAGACACTACTTAAATTACTGTTCTTCCTGCTGTTATCATTGTGTACTTCACCTCTGAAATGAGATAATGAAGGTGTGAAAGCCAATGTATTAGTTGATCAAAAAAGCTGTAAGGACAAAAATCAAAAGCCATGTCAAAGCATGATAGCAGTATCTCAGAGCCATTTGCAAGAAAAGATTAAGTTCCACTTTGCTCTTCTTAAATCTGTGGAAAAATTAACCATGTACATAGATGTCTGAGCAAAATTACTTCCTTTGTGGGCAGGAATGAGTGCATTCAGCAAGGAATCATGCAGTGTCTTCTGCTCTCTGTTGCCTAAGACAGAAACTCCCAGGCTTGATTGGTAAAAATGTTGCTTTCTTAACCTTCTGTGGAACAAACCAACAGAGTAGTGTGCAAGTGTTGCAACGTCAGAATCCTTGCCTCTTTCTTTCACATATGTCACCTTTCTCAAGTTCCTTGCCCTCTTCTTTCCGAGAGCACTTCTTTCTAACACCACTAATGTTAAAAGAGCCACCCTGTCATTAAGTAAAACTCCACAAGGGGAATTGTGTATGGAGAAACAGGTGAGTGACAAGTGATTTCGCCAGCATCCTTGTAGGAAAAAGGCTCTACTTGCTTCTCCATTTCCTGACAAAGCTTTGGAATCCCAAATCCTTCACTAAGAAGCTTCCACAGCCCTGTAAAAATCTTAGGAAAAGACTCTATTCTTTATCTGCTGTCGTTCTGGACACGTTAGGGCAATAGGGTGGGGTGTGTTTATCTTAAAAGTGTTTCTAATACGTTAGTTAAAAATATTCTTTTCTAGAAAATCTAAGATTACCAGATTCCTAGCTCATATAAACAACATACTTGAGTTTCTGAAATTACGTACAAGAGTTGTAATCCACCGTGAAGCTCTTTTACCAAGCTACTGGAGCCTTTCCTCCAACATGAGACTGGCAAAATTTTGAAGCCTTGCAGGGTGGACAGTAGCATTCACTTTCAGTGGAAACTAGCTAGGTATGTTTTCTTAACTTCTCTCAAATTAAGGTTGTTTTCAGTTTTAAGCAAGAGCTACTTGACATTTGTGATTTTTGATTTTTTTTTTGTTTTTTTTTTTGGTCTGTAGACATCACTGGTAAATTTGCATACCCTAATGCTTATTTGATTTACTGCTGTCATCAGGAATACTTCCACTATAATCGCAGACTATTCCAGCTGTACTAATTAAAATCTTGCCAGGGTGGAATGTAGGGGGCAGGAAGCAAGGCAGTCTACCAAGGCTTGAAAAAAAGTGCTTTCCTACCCCATGACTTGGAGCAGCCTTCGTAGCTATTCCTCCAGGCCTTCAGGCTTCAGTTATGTCCCTCATGCCCTTCCTAATAGGCCACAGGCCTTACTGTGCCCTGCAAGAAGCAGTACAGGGGAAGAACAGGATGTCCGTATAGTATAAGGAAATTTTCAGAGTTTCAACTTCCTATTAGGATTTGTTAATTTACTTCTTCTTCATCATCTTTTTCTTCTTTGTGCAGTGGACCTGAACCAAGGAGAAGAACTGTTTCTGGTTTGTGTGCGGGTTTTGATAATTCTTCATGCATTTATCACTGGACACTGGAACAAGTGTTTCCATGTATTACTAGTAATCCATTTCTTTGCAGTTCTTTATTGATATGAGCAAAATCCAAAACATTCCCAAAGGGAGGCCTTTTTTAGACCTCTGGCAATCATTTTAGTCAAAACTACCTTACTGATCAGAAAATTACCACTAATTCTACTTACAGTTATTGCTGACCCTTTTACATGTGATTGGAAGAGGTTGTGACAGAAACATGCTATTTTTATTCTTTTGTATACATGGTAGCTCTAGTATGTAACACCATTCAGCTGTGCTTCTTTGAATTTGTATTAAGTATGGAATATCATGTACTGACAGCATCCCAAACTCAGAAAACTCGTGGTAACCCTTAACTGAGTTCAGTCTATGAGGAATATTAACTTGGGCAAGAAGATTGTCCTTCAAACTTAATTCTAATACCTTTGCATAGGAAATGAAGCAGTTTTATGATACTTTCACTGTCCTGTTTTATATCCTCTACTATACTTCAAGGTGTTTCTAACGTGTACTTTGCTCTCATTTTGAAATATTATTTTTGACTGTTCCCATTTTTCTTTCAGTGCCATTCAGTTCAGTCAGGGCCAGATGCTACCACACTTGCACTGCAGTGGGACTGCTCCTTCAAAAAAGAACTATTTGGCATAATTATGATAAACTGAACCTGCCTGTTTAAGCTTCACTATGTTCTAAGTGCTTAGAGGTAATAGTTGCTTACTCACACACTTCTTTGAATTTGACTTGGGGCTATCTTGTTATGTTATGACCTATCAACTGGGAACCTTGACCTGTATGTTGGTTGCATTTTTAATTGCTAACATATTTTGTTAATTGTTCACCTACAAAGAACAGCGACCTAAAATCTCCTGTTTAATGAGCTCATTACAATGCTGTACACTTTGTAAATGGTGATCATTACATATGTGACAAATAAAGAAAGCTTTCTTGAGCTGGATGAAACCAAACTCAAACCAGTTTACCTAAACAAGTTAAATATGAAGGACTTTGTGCCTTGCTGAGGAAAAATATGTCCAAGATTAAATATGAATACTATTAATAGTCATGTTCATGTAGTATATTTTAAGACAATACTCAAGGACCTATACAAAAAATGGCTTTTACTGCTTGTTACACAATGCACATATATTATATCTTTAGGTCAGTTATAAGATACCTCTGAGTTTTTTTCCAACAAATGTTTCAATTTTTGCTAGATTTGGTAAAAACATAAGGTACTGGTTAATAAAATAATTTAAGATTTGCCTAAGTAATATTGTTTAGAAGAAAATGGTAAAAGCTTTTTTCTTTAAGGGTTTTGTACCATTTGTATATAAACAATTCAAAATGGCAAATTCAATTCATTGGACGTGCAGAATACCATTGTTGCAAGGTCCACAGAGCAGAGTCTAAAGGACTATAAAATATGCTATCAGTCTCCTGGCGAGGAAAAAAAACACAGAGCGCACTTCGTTGATAAAGATTAGAAAGGCAAATACAAGTAATAATGATCAGCCTCAGCCATGTCAAATCTTCTCAAGCACTTCCTGGACAGAAAAGCAATTCCCTAATGCTTCCAATCCTTGCTTCAACAGAACCACTCTTAGAACAGAATGGAAGATTTTTTTCTTTTCTTTGGTTTAGGCCTAAATTCATCTGTAAATAAGACAGGGGGTAGATCAGTTACTGGGCGGGTAAGGAAAACACAAGAAAAAGTATGAAACTGTAAGAAGGTTATTTGTGGAAGCCACTAGAGGTGACGTATCCTGCTGAAGGTTTCTGATGACACATTTCCCTGGGTGTTATCAGTATTCACATAGGTCTGGCTATTGTAGTAGAAAAAACATACCATGAGGACTAGGGGAAGGGATGATAGACAGTAATACCGAGGGTGGTTTCACTCCAGGACCAATGACAAGAATTTCTACATGAGGTTGTGAATGAGAAGAGAGGCACACATCTGTATGAAGTGAATACAGGATGACTGTGAGTCACCAGTGTGATAATGAATCCAGGATGTAGCTGAACTATAGATTTTGGCAGCAAATTATTAATGCTGTTGGACCTGCTTCTACTGTGACTGATGCAGAATGCAGTCTGTATTTCTGAGGACTCTGAATCCACAAAGGGGAACTCAGATTAAAGCAGACAGAGAGAGCTGAAGACTGAAAATAAATGGTTTAGTTTAACAAACCAAAAACAAGCAACAAAAAGACGGCATGTTTCTCTCTGTTTATATATTGGGGAAATGAAGGAATTTTTTTTATATGTTGGGAAATGAAGGATTTAACATTAAGGAAAAAGAACTATTTAAGAAAATTTGTATCACTGTCACAAAGGAAAATTGATATAAAATAACTCTGAAGAAGCTCAGGCCAGAAATTGAAACGAAGTCTGTAAGTATGCAATGAGGGCTGATGGTGTGCCTTCACGTAGGCTTAGCTGGAGCAAAAATCCTCTGAAATGAGGATCATTAAACATGGTGGTGTGATAATGGAGGGCCTGACTACACAACCAAATACTTCTTCTAGTTCTTATGGTCATGGTTAAAATTCCTAGATCCTCTGTGCAGGCTGCATAAGCCACTGTAATTAGTTGGAAGGTATGCCTACAGCTATGCAGGCAAGAAATGCTGTGTTTGGTAACGTGGGAAGGGCAGAAAACTGATGTACTCAAGTCATGAAGGCGATCTTAAAAAAGAGATCCATTACAACTAAGGTCAGAGCACAGGGATGCAAAACTGGTACATCACGTGAAAATAGTAAGAGTTACAAGGATAGAGCAGAAAATGAAAGACACATGAGTATAACGAAATTAAGACTAGGAAGTGCAGGAAGTTTATTAGAGAACTAGTAGATAGGCAGGACTGTTGAGAAGTAAAGGGAGCCCATAAATAAACGTAAAAGAAGTAAGCGGAAAATGAACTTACCAGAAGAGCATGCTCTTGAGCAAATATACCAAATAGATAGCAATTAACACCAAATACTTAAGGACAAAGAGCAAAAGCTCTGAGAAATTTGAGATTAAAGCTGTGGAAGTATAAAGAAAGTTGCCCATCAAACAGAAGACAAAATGAGTCAGGAGTGGAAGAGAGCTACCCTTCCTTAAAAAAAAAAAAAAAAAAAGTAAAACAGTAATGGTTATTATTGTTAAGTCATTTTCTAAACAATTGCAGCAGTGACGTTTCCTTAGGGGTTTGTACTGTCCATTGTTTAAGAAACATCCACTATTAGTCTGGACCAGGTGGCGTGCAGAATGGAACTGCCATACATTGCCCTCAGTATCATGGGAGGCTCAAAGTAAACACTACAGGCAGATAATAAAACTCAGGGATGATATGAGACTGTTAGTAAACCATGTGTTAGAAGTAATTTTAAAACAGTGATTGTTCAGCTGCTTTTCAGATGTTTCAGAGGTCAGAGTATCTGCATCTCCTACATAGACAGCTTAATGAGAAAAAAAATTGTCAAACACTAAGAATCTAAAATAACTTTTTAAAGGAGTTTGCAGACAAAAGAAAGAGGGGAGAAAGGATTGAAAATATACACTTCTCTGCCCCAACGTCTGCACACAGTTCCTGCAGCATGAATGCTGCAATCTCTGCCCAGGAGCTTGCGTTAGGCATGCATTTCTACACCACTGCTGCTTCTTTTTTGGTATGGCAGATGCAGCTGGTTAGCCTGAGCTGTGATCCACTGACTGGCTACAACTCGTACGGGGAGATATGGGGCAAGAGAGTGGCTGGAGATGCCTATCTTTTAGGTGTGGTGAAAGCAAAATGATCCCTTCTTGAAAATGCATGCTCCTTGATCTATTTTAGACAGTGTGGTCATTCCCTTGTCAGGTAGACCAACATAATAGGAATGGATTGGGACTTCCCAGAGGCTTTTGGACTGCAATAGTGCCCAGCTACACTTGATCAATTTAGTTCACAAACCGGTATTTGATGATACTTTGAGCTATTACACAGACAAGGTAAAGCAGATTTTTTCCCTGGGTGCTATTGGAATATATTTCATATTTACCATTTTCTTTTAAGTAATAACATACATCCGCAGAAGACACTACTGGAAAAAAACCCCGCAGAAAGGGTAGAACTAAACAGTTTTAGATAGAATTCCCCCTCTATAATGCTAAGGAGAATGTGAACAGGTAGATAAGAAATGAAACAAAAATTTCATGCTTATCAGTCAGAGTCGAAATGCTGGAAGATGTTCAGAAGAAAGATTTCCCTTTAGGCAGAATATTCTTTTTGTGGAATTTAGTCTTGCCTTCTCATAAGTAGCTTCTATGTTGTGCTGCTATAGGAACCTGATTGTATACTGCCTTGGAGATACTACTATTTGCATCTCTGTAAAGTAAATGTAAAGAATCATGAAGAAAAGTTTTCGGCATTTTGTTCTCACTTTAGTCAATGGCAAGAGTTCTCACCAGTTACAGAGAATCAAGTCTTGGATCTCAAATTGGAAGCACTCGTGGTGGGTGAAAAACTGAACATGACCCAGCAGTGTGCGCTGGCAGCCCAGAAAGCCAATGGCCTCCTGGGCTGCATCCAGAGCAGCGTGGGCAGCAGGGCGAGGGAGGGGATCCTGCCCCTCTGCTCTGGTCAGACCCCCCTGCAGGGCTGCGTCCAGCTCTGGGGGCACCAGCACAAGACAGACACGGACCTGCTCGAGCGGGTCCAGAGGAGGCCACGAAGATGCTCAGGGGGCTGGAGCAGCTCCCTGTGAGGACAGGCTGGGAGAGTTGGGGGTGTTCAGCCTGGAGAAGAGAAGGCTCCGGGGAGACCTTGGAGCGGCCTTCAGTGCTGAAAGGGGCTGCAGGAGAGGTGGGGGGGGACTCTGGATCAGGGAGGGTGGTGATAGGGCGAGGGATAACGGTTTCAAACTGAAAGGGGGGAGATTTAGATGAGATATTGGGAAGAAATTCTTCCCTGTGAGGGTGGTGAGGCACAGGCACAGGTTGCCCAGAGCAGCTGTGGCTGCCCCCTCCCTGGCAGTGCTCAAGGCCAGGCTGGATGGGGCTGGGAGCGACCTGCTCTGGTGGGAGGTGTCCCTGCCCACGGCAGGGGGTTGGACTAGATGATCTTTAAGGTCCCTTCCAACCCAAACCATTCTGTAATTCTATAATCTATGCTTTCATAGAACTATGGAAATAGTAAGTCTGAAAGAAGAGATGGAAAATTTTAAACAATCTGAATTATTTTGTGATTCCTTGGATTTTATCCAAAGATACATAGAAAAGAAACTTCACCAGAGAACCACTAGCATTATTATAAGTCAGTTCTCGATTTTTCTGGATGGCATGTTGCATACTGTGCACATACAGTATGTTTTGTGATTGACTGGGACAGTGATATTAGCTGAAAAAATTATTTCAGTGTTCAGGGCCTTGATTTTACACTAATGAAGTTAATGGAAATGTCATTAGTCACTTTATATAGTGTTGAAATGACCACATATATCCTAAACTTTAACAGTATATAGATATATAGTTTCAGATTTTTATTTTTGCAGCGCTGTATTTTCAAAAGCTGGAAAATCTGTCTTGAATTTTTCATTTCAGCTGGAAAGCACTAAATTCTAGAAGTCAGTCATTGAAATGGTTTGCTTGATAAGCAAAAATCAGTATGCATTAAAACCAGGTGCTGTCAGAGGTAATTTGGAAAAAAATACTGGAAGCCCTACTTCAGAAAACATTTTTGTGTGTGTCAATTATTAAGTGCCTTGACCATGAATTGTACATTCTCTCTTCTTTGTTATTCTTTTATTTATTATTCTTGCTATTTTACCAGTCCTTTCTGTCTTCATTTCATTTAGTGAATGAGAAAAAGGTTATTCTGTTGAAACACTTGTTACAAAGCAGTTGTGGATGGCCTTAGAAAGCAACAGATAGTTCACAGAATGCTGTAAATTTCACTGAAGGATTTAACCTGAGTTATTGCATTTTTAAGAGGTGACAAAAATAACTTACTTCTTAAAGTATATTTCTTTCTTTGAGTCAAAAGAGACTAGTTCCAACCATCAAATCATAAATTGCTAATTTGTTTTGTCTTTTTCGTAAGACACACAAAATGTCAGTCTCTTTTCTTGGATCTCAAAGGAAGGGTCAGAAAAAGAATTAACAGGAAGTTTAGACTACGTAATTGTTTCTTAACTTTGTAGAAAGCTTCTAATTCAATGATGCTCAGCTTGAATTTAAACACAGTTTACCCACTAGCCAGTCCAACCCACTTTCAAGCCAGGTTTAGCACGTACTGGATGGAAAGCATATGTTTAACTTTTTTACTAATACTGTGCCTAGACTTACGTAGATAAATGCTAAATGCTAAATATTAAAATTTATAAATCACAAGACTGCCCTGTGAACTGTTATTTCTTTTATGCAGTGGACTGGCTACAATTTTTATTTCTCGCTCTTTCTCTCTCCTTATTAAAAGGTATTCATGTACTTTTCATTATTAACAGCAGTGAAAATAGACTTAATTTCATCTCTGGATCCCTCACAGAGTAGTTAATCTGAGCAGCACTGCATGCTGTCCTTCCTGATATTTCATTTCTTTCACAACAGAATCAAGCTAAACTCTTTGTCCATTATTGCTGGATTGTCTTTATACTCCTCAGTCAGGTGAAACACCTAGTCATGCTAGACATTTAGATGTCATTAAAGCTTCTAAGTCTTCTACGTTTTCATGGGGATGTGATTCATTTTCTGGGACTATTTCTGGATCTCTCCTAAGCAAGTAAAGGCAAACTTTATGAAATGAATGTACTATCATTATGTCAGTTTGTAACACACTCAGCATGTATTAGGGATATAACTTCAGGATAATGTTTTGTTAAAAAAACATTAAGGACTGAATCTGGAATTAATCTATCTCTATCAATTTCTAGAAATGTAATAACCACTCATAATGCACAATCTTGATTGAATGTATTTTGCGCATACAGCCAGAAAAAAATTACCCGTCACTGTAAGTGCAAATATGAACTTAAACATTGATCTAAATTACAATTACATCTTAGTCTAAAGCGATTTCATTGGATTTCATCAGTTGTGATAATACATATTTCTGTGTCTGTGGACACTAGGATTCTGCTAATCGTATTGCCTGCTATCTGCCTGCAGAGTTAGCTAGGCAGTTACCCTAAGACAAATACAATCTAGTGTTCAGATTTTGCTTGTGCCAAATGCAAAAAAGAGAAGAGACTTCTCTAGAACCCCGTTTCATGCAATAACTTTCCTGTCCACAGCATGCATTCCTAAACTAACAGAGGGGAAGAATTTATTGCTGGTAATAGTAAAATCTAGCACAGATAATCAGTCGATTTGAGCTAAAGGGAACATAGACAGATATGATGTAGTTGATTCACTGAGAACATGCGACTTCTAGGAGGAGACAGTGTTATAACCAAAATTAGCTTGGCTTCCCAGCACTTACTGCAAGAAACTGATTTTGGTTGTAAAGGTGAGAATTCTGCAGAATATGAATTTTTATGTGGACATCGGGTTTTTTCCAAATGTGTGGTTCTGAAAAGTCTTCACAGGTTCATTTTAAATTTTTAACTTTAACATCTTGTAGTCATGGCTTATCTGCAAACATAACAGTAGGAAAAACAGACTTGGGTTAGTAAGACTAGCTCAGCAACATTCGTTTTCAGGGACAAGGAGATAATCCCTACTCTGCGAGGTGATAAATTAGTTGATAATTCACTGACTGGAAATTCAAGGAATCAAGAATGACCAGTAGGAAAGACTTCTGAGAAGTTAAATGCTACGATTTATACACATGGAATAGTAGTTAGTTCAGGTTTTTTAGTGTGGGTTTGGTTTTTTTTTTTTTATGCAAGCCCAATGGATTTTGTTATAAAAAGAGGAAACTAACTGGGAAAAAACATAGTGCTCATTTCTGTGAAGTATTATTCAGCTATTGATTACATGACACAGATGACAGACAACTGGCGTGGTTTAGCTGTCTTCACTGAATGCAGTTCACTTTCATGTGTGATCGCTGTTGTATTAATCCCACTCTGAAGCTATGTTCTGACATGGCTAAGTTTTCAAGTCTTGTCTACAAACACTTAGGAACATCTACATTCATGCTCATTGTTGGTATAGGCAGGCCATTGTCATTTTTCCTTCCGTGTTTTCTGTTCTGATGAGGCCATCAAGGATATACCACTAGTAGGAACCATCTTATTGTGGGGCTACTATAAAGTTGAGTGATCTTCCAATGTTGCCTGCATAGGTGCAGCCAAGATGAAGACAGACAGTTCAGGAATGGGGCCCTTAAAACACTCTAAAAGGTAACTAGTAAATGTTTGACCAGGACAAATACTTGGCTGGGGGGAAAAACAATGGTCTTCAGTAAAGAAACATGGTCTAAGATCTCTGCATAGTCATGGGAAAGATTCTTCCACTATACCTTAAAAGTCTGGAATTCTTAATGATGGCTTCTTGTCCAAACTAATTTTGAGCTAACTTGCACTGTAAAAGCTTTGACACAGTTCTAGGCTGATGCTCAAATCAGGAGAAAATTGGTGGCTTTTAGTGCAATTTTCTTCCTAAAGTGAAACTCATATTTTCAACACAAAGCTATGTAAAAAAAATCCCATTTATTGGGTCAGCATCACTAAGTGCCGGTGTTCAGACCATCTATGACACATCAATATTTAAGATAATCTGAAGGAAAACCTCCCAGAAATCCCAAGAACGTCAATTAGCACGCCTGTGCTTCCTTATTATCAAACACCTTTTCCACCTAGTCTTTTCTGATGTTCCATCTTTCTTTGTAGACTTGACTTCTCTCAGTTCTCTCTGCTTTTTTTTTTTTCTTTTACCTGATACCTAACAAGTGCATTATAAATACGTGTTGCCACATATATTTGCAGTCTTACTTGTGTTTCTGTCATCTTTAACTGTCCATTTTTTCCATCTTGGCCTTGCCATCTTTCTGTCTGTTTAGATTCACTCATAGCACTGTAATTTTCTCTGCCTGTAATTATTGGCTACTTTAACAGCCTTACCGCACTGTACCATTACATGTTTTTCTATAATAGATACCACATATTGTTCATCTTCATTAATAGATTTGGCATACTACTGTAAGATACAGATTTTATGACACTGTTTATACAAAAGAAAGTAGCCTGTTGCAGAACCATTTCCCGTGAATATATCTGTATATGAAGGTGGCATCACTAAAGCCCCCATTCCTCCAAAAAGATCTGAATTAACTGAAATCCTTACTAGGGAGATTTTGATGAAAAGGTCAAAAGGGATCTCCCATGATATCGGGTCCATTCTGCTCCTGCTGCAGGCTACGTTGTCATATAATATTCTTCAGAAATGTAAAGAGAGTTATCTTGAAACTAGTTCTTCTTTCAGCATTCTTCTCCCATCCTCCAATAAACCTTCTAGTACACTGGTAATTTTTAAAGACAAATGTTGGGAGGTCGGATGTGTGTTTTTAGATACAAAAATAAACCATAAATTCATACATTTCCAGCACTTCTACCATTTCTTTCCAGTCTTGCACTTACTGCTTTGCACAGAAGACTATCTTTCCCTAAGTAGATCTTGTATGGAGAAGATAATCCGATAAAGGAAATAAATGTCATGGTTTCATATAAGTTGAAATATGCTGGATAAAATCTGAAAATCGACCTTTTAATTTTATTTTAGAAGTGGCTGGGTTCTGACGCTGTCTATATCCCATGCATTCCATACATGCTTTTAGGTCTAATAACAATGAAAGGAGGAAGTGTGTGTGAAGCAAAAATTGCCAGCTAACAGCAGTTGTTGCTCAAATTGTTTCTCCATTCCAATTCTGACAAACTATTTTTGTCTTTCCTTGCAGTTTTCCACTTGTCCCACAAAGTCACTCGGGTGGTTCCAGAGAGTGCTCTGCTGATTGTTCTTGGTCTCTTCCTTGGCGGCATTATATGGGCAGCAGATCACATCGCCTCCTTCGCCCTTACACCAACTGTATTTTTCTTCTATCTGCTGCCCCCCATTGTTTTGGATGCTGGATATTTTATGCCAAATAGATTGTTCTTTGGAAATCTTGGTTCCATCCTTCTGTATGCTGTCATTGGGACAGTCTGGAATGCTGCCACAACCGGTTTATCTCTCTATGGTGTCTATCAGACAGGAATAATGGGTAAGTTTGGTCTGCGAAGACACACTTGTGATCGCTACTATATGCCAGCTGTTAGATGGATGATAGTTTACAACTTAACAACTCTTTTCAGCAGAAAAATCCAATTTTAATAGGAGAAATTTGTAATATTTTTACCAAATTCAAGAATGATCTGAGAAATCTTCTCTGAAGCAAGCACAGAAGGGACTTGAACCTTCTTATTTCCCTGTGTCTCATATTTCCCTGCTCTAAATGTGTGTGAACGCTCTCAGGGTAAAGCTCAGGATTCATCCTGCTAATGGACACTTGGACAAAAATACACTCTGAAGGGCTTGTTTCTTTCTGCTGTGACAGAAGCTTTCAAGGTCACTGTGAAATGGAACTGTCTTCCTTCAGTCAGCTTTAATATATAAAGTAGGCAACATTTGCTGAGTGAATACATAGGCATGACATCTCTGGTCTTCTGAGGCTGGAAATTGTAACTGAAGACTTACAGAGCCAAGCAGCATGTGTAAGACGTACCCTGTCTTAATTCTACTGCAATATAAGGGCATGGGACTGCGAGAAGAGGCACAGAGCAGCGATTCTTAATCTCCTCAGCTGGTGTGGTGTGCACATGAGCAACACACTGCCACCTGAAGAACAATAATTAATGTTTTATGCAGATTGCATGTGTTTTGAAACAGGCATCCTAGCTAGTGTCTGTACTGGAGAAGCTCAAGAGCCCTTCTAGGACAAAATTTTCTCAGGGTGGTGAGTTCTAGAAAGCACTTACAGGGCACATCTGCTGAGAGCAGTATAGCCACAGCATGCTGCTGTGCCTGTGCACTCTGCCCATCTGTTCTTAGCAACCAGCGCTGAGATCCTAGACTGAATGAGTGGCTCTAAGACCACAAGGGGTATGTCGTGTTGTATGACAGGCTCAACAGCTAGTCAGGGGGCTGTTCTCCAGCCACTGTGATGCAAGATCGCCTCGGAGCAATCCATTTCAGTCCAGATAAAAAGAGTGCCTCAAATGCCAGAAGTTGTAGACGTTGCAGAGAACATTTGTGCAATAAAGAATTAAACTATTAGCTGATTATTACAGAAGATAACGCAATAGGATTTTCCAGCCTCAAAACCCACTCCCATTGTCCAGCACAGGGAAACAGCAGAATTTGGGGCTGGGTTCTTTAAAACTGAGAGTAAGATTGGGATATCTGTTCCATGCATTTTAAAGGAAACCTGTGTTGTCCTTATTTGAAAATCCCAGTCTGGAAGAACTAGACCACAGACTCATTCATATGAGGCTCATCTTATGAAACTGCAAATGTTGATAATATAGACATCTATGATAGATTTATCTTACATTTTAGATTTTTACCTTTCTATAACTCACATTTTATATGTAAAAATTTTTCTTTAGAAGATACAAAGGTGACAGCTCAGGTGCATACACTATTGACTTTCATAGGTAGGTAAGATGTTTCATGTGCTTTCAGCCTGTAGGCACAATATATTGCATCCACAATTTCACATTTATAGAGAAATACAGGTTTTCAGGAATAAAAAAGATGACAAAGGGATATTGCTATTGCAACAGATTGGACAAGGATTTCTTTCTTTAAATAGCCAAGCTGCTTGGAAGAATTTAAAAAATATGACCAAAATTAGTTTATTAACATCCTCTTCTGGGAAATACAATGAATCATAATTACTTTTAAAAATATGTTGATAAAAATCATTAAAGAAAAAGCATTGACCTTTTTATGACATGTGAAATGGAAAAGTCAAGTGTTTTCCCCAAAATTTTAAGTGAAAAATTCGTTTATCTCTTGCTCTTCTGCCAATCCATAAACAATTCTCAACTAACTGTAAAAGCTGGATTCGATGGCTACATATTCTGCTTCATCACTACTCAAATCTTTCAGCGACAGTATATACTAGAATTCTGAGCTTATGGTTAAACAGGAGAAGCAGGTCAAAGCAAAAGCTCTACAAGCTAAAAATAGGGATGATAACAAAGGCAAACAGTAAACTGACATGCCTGGTGAATTTAAATGTTTAGAGTGAGTGTTAATTGGCATACTGTGGGGAACTGTCTTTACCACCAAGACATATTATAACCTACTAGAATTCTAATTTCAACTACGGAAAAGGCCAGAGAAGCCTGTCCCTGATTCAAACTATGTCATTCTCCAGAAAAGCTAAGTAGGACTTCAAAATATCTACATGACACACACTTCCTGATCCACTGAACACACTGTGTTGACCTCCAAGATGTCAGCAAGATCTGAGCACCACACTTTGTGAAAAGCCTTGTTGTTACTACTTGCTGAAGATAGGAGAATGTGGAGTTACTCAATTTCTAGAAGAGTTCGTAGCAGCCTCTGGTTGGAGTTTTATGGCATAGTTTTGTTTCTACCCCTCTTTTTCTACAATCAGACTGAATAATGCTAAAAGTAATATCATTAAAATGTAGGAATGTATATCCACCACAGTCTGAGATGAACTAAAATCAAATTACTTCCAACTTTACCATTGAATGGGCAGGTAGTATTGTCCATCAGTATGAGAGTGCACAATCCAAATTGAATTACATAGATTTCCTACATAGATAAACATAAAAGCAGCACTTTGTTTACATTCAGTATCTTTACAGGTATTATAATTTGCAGAAGAGAAAGAGAGAAGGTGCTAATAACAAAGAAATCCTTCTTTAGAAGTGAAATTAAAATATCAGCACCTTAACTATTAACTAACAGCCATACCAGTCTGCTTTCACAGAATGGGAAGAAGTATCCAATAAATCTGTCCAGCTGATTGCACCTGACTGTTCACTATCTGCTGGAGAACTAACACAAGCAGCACTTCTCTGTGGAATAATGGTGATTGTGACTAATGCTGAGAAACGATTTTCCTGCACAATCTAGGTCATAGTGACAACATACTGAGTATGTGTAGAAATCTTAAGCTGGGCCCAGCAAACTTACCTTGCTCAGATGTCACCACTGGCAGCTAGTCACTCCAGACTCTGGTGAGCTGGAGGAGACAATGGTCATATATTACTTGGAAATAACTTGCATTATTAGGCTAAATAAAAGTCTGATGTAGAGACCCTATGCCTCTTGACACTGCTTTGTAGGAATTATAGATGTGTCCTAACCTCTCAATAAATATTTACTCACTAGCTTTGCAGGTCGTCAAAGAATGTATCAATGATTGTAATTGGTAACATATAAAAAAGATAAGCAATCTCAGTGAGTCAATTTCTTTTAAAAGCTTATGTTCTATTGTACGCTAATATCTGATAGTTATTGTCATATAGTTTGTTCCTTCCTTAAGCATGGCACAGAAGGACAACATTTGATGAAACCATTACTTAGATTCAGGTTCAAGGTTGTTCTCAGAATTTTTGGCACAGGCTTCAGCTCACTGCTTCAACCTGTCTCTCATGCTGAAGTTAATAGACTCAGTCCTCATTCACAGCCCAATATGCCCAAGAGTGAACGAGACTACTTCTCACTTGAAAATAAAGTTGTTATATATCTGTGCCAACTACGAATTTCTGTTTTCAGGGCCTTACCAAGGTCCCTGTAAACTGCATGGAAAACACTGTAGATGCTCTGATTGGCAGCCAGCAGCTAAGAGAATATATACTCCTGCTGCTCCCCCAGATTGTTGGCCATTGGCGAGTACAACAGGATGTTGTCCGCTCTTCTCTCTGGCTGCCCATGTAAGTGTTCTTCTCTTGAGTAAATGTGCCCATGCAGTTTTGTATCAAAAATATTTAAGATCTAGTTTCTGTTTCAGCTACCTTCCAAGCACTAAGCATTCGAGTTTTGAAAAATTATCTTGTAAGAGTTCTTGCTGGAGGAGTGGCAGTGTTGTTCTGGAAGTACCTTGCAGGCAATATCGATCCTTTGGCTACTGATTGTCATTCTCTGATTCATGCTTCCAAATCCTTAATCAGATGGATTTCTCTCTCAGCTGTAGAAATCATGCCTGATACAACTGTCTATTAATTTCGAGCGTGGGCCTCTGCGCTGTGATCTAATGAATGAAGTCTTGATGTATTCCTTCTTTGCTCTTAATCATGTAATTTTGGGCTTCATCACCTCTTAATGAACCTTGCTTCCTCCTCCACCCATTAATGAACACAAAGAGAATTTTCCTGTTCTTTACCCTTTCGAAAATCTGTTCCCCAGCAAAAATGACTGGGATACCACTCTCAATTGCCTGAAGAGGGTTGTTTAGGAAACTGAGCAAAGTGATCTTTGTGGCCCTCCCTTTTCTGTTACTTTTTAAATGGTAGTCATGCTTGTCTCAGTCTCTTTGCATAAGTGAACCAAATAACATTAATAACTAAAAGAAGATTAAAAAAAAAATTAAATAAACCTGTTTACTTTGTCACCAGGGTTTTGTAGTTCCAAAACTTCTGAAATAATTGCCAAAGTTCCTAAGCGGCTACACCACAAACATGATGAGGTTTAGTCCTTCATCTATTTTTATGGTATACTTGCAGACAATTTAACAGTGGCCTCATGAATCATAATCCAGCTTAACTGCACCTATCAATGAATCTCTACTTGGATAAGGAGGTCACAAGTGGTGTTTAACTGCACTGAGTGCAGTAAGCCTTACTGTAGCAGTTCTTAGCGACCAAGAGTCAAATTTGGCCTGTGGCATGAAGTGTTTTGGAACGTTTACTTCAGGACTACTTGTATATTCCTCTTCCCATCTTGTCAGTTCTCTGTTATCCTGAGATAATCTACTCAAGTTAGACAAACCATGCCGCACACAAATACAAAGCCAGTTTAGATCTGGAAATACTTGTCTCAAGCACCTTGCCGTAAGAACAGGACTGTGCCACTCCCAGAATCAGCTGTGATCCACATGGGCCAATGCTGGGTCCAACAGACCTTGTAGGATACAAGGTGACACAATGCAGAGCTTGCTAAGCAGTTTCTGTGCCAAGCCTTCCAGTTGATTTCTTAGGATCCATATTTTCAAGGATTTTGCATTATCTGTGATATCACAGTCTGTCATTACTATAGATAATACAGAGCTGACTCTGCTTATACTTTGTTTGCTTGGTTTTTGAAGGCCACCTGAATACTGGACTGCTGGACTTCCTCCTGTTTGGCAGCTTAATCGCCGCTGTGGATCCTGTAGCTGTTCTGGCAGTGTTTGAAGAAGTCCATGTCAACGAAGTTCTATTCATCATTGTTTTTGGAGAATCACTTCTGAATGATGCTGTAACTGTGGTGGGTAAATTATATATCCCGAAGACACTCAAATGCTAGAGAGTTTCTTCTGAAGAGTCTTTTCCTTTTAAATGAAGTACTGTATCACCTGTGTGTATCCACTCATGGGCTAGTGTAGGATAGCTCATGGTGTTCTCTGTCTTGCTTACAAATGCAGTATTGCAAAGATTAAATGCTTGAGCATGAAAGCTATTTGGAGCCCGTAAGTCACATAAAAATATACAGTCCTGGGTTGGATAAGCATAAAAGCCTTAAAAATGAAGTTTCAGATGCATGTGTTTTATTTGCCTTTGCTGTTCAAGTCGAGCTTTCATGACTTACTGAAATTAGTGACAGGGATTTTAAGCCTTTCTTTGCTGCTGTTTTTTAATACACATGTTATTTTCTGCATACTTCTGTTATGCCTATAATTTATATGCATATCTCAGATACATAGACAGTGAGACAGAGAATACTCACCAAAGTGCTTATGCCCGTTTCCTCTCTTTTGCTTCAATCAGGTGTTTATCAAACAGATACATAACAAAGAGCCAGTTGGGGAAAAATTGTGGGACATTTTAGAAAGTTTCTGGTTTGGGTCGGGATTTTTTGGTAATGTGTTAATTTCTGGTCTGGAGTTTTCTTTTCGTTTAGAAAGAAAAGGAAAACTTCATAGACTTTAATAAGACTTAAAACAATCCCAGATTTCTACCGATGTTTTTTTATTTTGATTGAAACACCTTTTCACACAAAATTTTTCTTAGAATAGCTTTGTAGTACAGTGCTAGTGGGCAGGGACCAGGGAGCCCTATGACAGAAAAATGCTATGCAATATAGAGTTTCAATTCATTTCTTGGATTAACTCCTATTCCTGCTCCTGCATATCTCCAAAGGAGGGTAAGACGCATTCACCAGGCTCAGTGACTTAACCAAGGCAGCAAGGCACTGCAAGGTCACCGGCAGCAGCTTGACTGTTCACATGAGTTTGAAAAAGTCATTTAGAGCCTCCAGAGAAACCTAATTGCCTTTATATATCAGTCTCATTAGTACTTTTGGGGTATTACCAGGAACAAATACCAAAATAAACCCTTGAGGAACTCAGATATCAACATCACTGGCTTTCAGAAGGAAAGGAGTTTTTGTTACTGTGAAATGAACACAAACACTTGCTCTGCCACTAAAAAAAGTTTGATTGTTTGTTGAAGAAAATCCAGAAGAGAAGAGTAAACATGACCAATAGTCAGAAAGCACAGCCTACAAGAAAGGTCGAAACAACGGGAGTTCTTACCTTGAAAAAGGAAAGACTGGAGGACAGAAGAGAGTGGATGATGTAGCATTCTTTAAATGTAAATACATAAAAGACTGCTGTTACAGAACAAAGTAACCTGTATGCCATGACTGGGGTAAACATGATAAGAATTAACAAGCTTAGCTGCAACAAGGCGAGCTGAGAAAGCCATAGTAAAGTTCTCCACCGCTGGAGGAATTAAGAATAGATTAGACAGCCACGTGTCAAGAATGATGCTCATACAAACCTCCTTAGGCATGGGTATGGGTAAGATGAATTCTTTGCTTTCAGCACTATGACTGTTAGTCAATTATTCAAAAAGCTTTAGTACAATTATTATAGTTATTTCTCTTTTATGTTCAACTTATTTTATGTATGTTCAACCCAGTATCTTATTATTAGCAACTTATTATTATCAAGTATCTTATTTATCTTATACAGGCAACTAAATTAATCTGTCAAAACCCCTGGATTTTAGAGTGAGAGGTGTTTTAGAAAACACGCCTAGATTTAACAATGCTTCTTATAGATAGAAATCATATTGAAATAAGAAATGGAAAGTTGGGGGTTTTTTACAAAGTTTTTTCTTCTTCCTCCACTGCATCTTTTCGATTTTGAAAAATTTAAGAATCTGCAAAGTCTTCTACCTCCACACAGAATCTTCCTCAGTCATAGAGAATTTCAGAATTCATAATGTTGGGGCCCATAATGAGATTATTTTAATAGTCTTAATTCAGAGGCAAATACTAAGTTAGTCTACTTTTCTTTTCAGGTGCTGTACAATGTGTTTGAATCTTTTGTAACAATAGGTCAAGAGAACGTGACGGGGACTCAATGTGTCAAAGGCATAGGTGCGTAGAATTGAATTCCATATCACATCATTGCAGACTTTTAAACAAAATATTATTTTCATGCTATCAGTAACTCTTATTTTTCAGCCCCTTCCCTTGCCACTCGTATTCCCACACTCCTGTGGCACAGACAAATGTCTTAAGAAAATAAATTCGTGAATATTCCTGAATATTTAGGAAACTTAATCAGATTTGTTTTCTTCTGAGGAGACTCAACAGATGTGTAGTTCAGTTGTTAAGACCACCAGACTTGACAATATACGTATTTTCTTTGTATTTTATAACATGTCCTTAGTTTCAGCCTATGTTCTCCCTACGTTCCAGGAAAGCTGGGATTACATGTGGGCATTCTCACTTCTTAAAACTGACTGCCACCAAGTAACTTTCGCCAGTGACTATCAAGAAATGTTATTTACCTAAAAATTGAGTCACTGCTTCCTATTCCAGGCATTACATGATACTACATTATCTTATGAATCAGTGTTTTAACAGTGACTTTGGCATATTCTGTAACAGGCTTTTGGAAAAGCATTTGTTTACAGAATGTGGGAAAAATTGTTCAAAGAAACGTGGTGGGTTTTGAGTAAGCCTAAAATGGTGAGGCTTAACAGAAAGTAACCTTGTTTTTTGTACAGGACTTGGTGTTCACATACCAAATGCTCAAAAGCAATTCGTGTTGTCACATTTTAGAAATAATTTTTGACAGGTCCTCCAAAATCTCCTCTGATTTGTTGGCCATACAGTAGAAGAGAACTAGTTCAAACCATTAGATTTCTGCTGTTTAACCTGTGTTTGGTTTTGTCTTTCAGTGTCGTTCTTTGTGGTGAGCCTGGGTGGGACACTGGTTGGCATTTTCTTTGCCTTCCTGCTGTCATTGGTCAGTCGTTTCACCAAGCATGTGAGAATCATTGAACCTGGATTTGTGTTTATCATTTCCTACCTGTCCTACCTCACAGCAGAGATGCTTTCTCTTTCTGCTATCCTTGCGTAAGTCTCTCCTTATTACTGAGAAGGGAATATGGGTTTTAAAAGCATTAAAAAGAAAGACCTAAATTATATAGGTAGGCTATAGAATATGACACTCATGAAGCTTATGCTGAATATTAGTATCTTCACACTGCAGTAGATTATAGTTTGCAAATACTGTCATTCAGCCTTGAAAAGGAATACAAATTTTACAGCACCTACTGTGCAACGTGAGAACTTCCTTTGCAAAATACGGACTTGACTCTTCCCTCTTTGTGATTAATAATATTTCAATAACTAACAACTGTCCATTTTTATTGGCATCATCCCCTATACTTTGTAACTAAACCAATATTTTTCTAAGGCATTATGTGAATGTCCATTAATTGCTGCTCTCACTGTCTTGAATGGCCTGTCAAGGTTTGGCTATATCGTGCCTGTTTTGGCTTGAGTTCCTCTGTGGCCTTTCTGCTTTTAGTGTCCGTTGATTCCTGGCATACCTTTCTTCTCAGTTTTGCTTGTCATGTTTGTAGATGGTACAGTAAGTATATTCAAGATCTGAAAATCTTACTGCAAAGAGACCATTAGTTAAAGATTATATCTAATGTAATCGAGATTTAAAATTTTGCATGTAAAGCAGTGCGGTAATCTGAAGAGAATTAAGGTCTGTTATGATCTAATGAAATGCTGTCTTCAGACCTCTTGGGGACATCTCAGGATGAATGTTTGAAATATTCTTTTGACCTAGATTAGATGCCACAATGGCTCCTGAGTGTTTTTTATCATAGGAATTAATGGTGGGTTTTTATCACTATGTGGCAGACAGATGGAAATAATATTAAATGTTACAATAAAAAAATTCTGAATAATTGCTTCTTTTTTTTTTCCTAGGATAACTTTTTGTGGTATCTGCTGTCAGAAATATGTCAAGGCTAACATATCTGAACAATCTTCTACAACTGTCAGATATACCATGAAAATGATGGCCAGTGGAGCAGAAACTATTATCTTCATGTTCCTGGGAATTTCAGCTGTAAATCCAGATATCTGGACTTGGAATACAGCTTTTATTCTGTTGACTCTGGTCTTCATCTCAGTATATAGAGTTATTGGTAAGGGGATGATCTTCTCCTTGTCCTTGCATTGTATTGTTGATGCAATCACATATTGTTTCAAAAAAAAAGAAAAAAGAAAAAAAAGAAAAAAGAGAAAAAAAAGAAGAAAAAAAAAAGCACTTTGAGTTCTAGACTTGTTCCTTTTAAAATATTCCATTTATTTTAGTTGAATTTATGGTTGGTTTCAGGTTAGGAGGGTAGATCTCTCTGGTAAGCTTCATCACATGCTGAAAATGTAGTAGGATTTCGCTTCTGGTGACCTGTGAGGATATGACTAGCCCAGCGGCTAACATGAATCACCCGGTGGCTAACCTTTGTTGGCCCATCACGTGGTATTGGCAAAATCTCCCAGTGAAATGGACTTTGTTCTTTAACTTGTAGCCTAACAAAAGTTGTGAGACCTGTCAGCCATCTCTTTCCTTGAGTTCTTTCAATTTGGTAATAAAGAGATTGTCTTAAACTAATTTTATGGTTGACTTCAGATTTGAGGCACTCAGTGATGTAAGACCATACAGAATTACACTGCAGGTTCTCTGGCTTAAGAAATAATTCTCAGGGACTGGTGAAAAACTGAGTAAATAAGACTGTGGAAGCTAGGGATTACCCACTGTCAATTTACTGGGCTTATATAAGTTTGCAAACATTTCAAAATACCAATGACAATTTGCCCAACTATGTAGTTCTACTATTTATTCACTGTTCTGTGAAATAGCAAGGGGGCTAAAACCAAAAGACACAGAGTGACGTAATTCTAGAGAGTAACACATATGGTGATTTGGTGTATGTACTTAGAGCTGGGAATAAATTAAATGGGTTTATTTACCTGTTTGTCTTGAATTAAATTAAAGTAAAAGGTAATGCATCTATCCAGCTAGCAGTTTTCCTAGACTCTGTATTCTTGTTCTGTCTAGAGATTCCTCGGCTGAACGAAGGGCCTAGCCCCATCTCCCCCTAGCTAATTAGCCTGTTCATTTAGTCACCTCTCAGTAACCACTGATGTGCCTGAGGTGTTTAAACAAGTTTTCAGTTTCTTGGCTTTGTCATTTGTTGTATTCCTGGAATGAGTGGCTAACAATCCTGTAATAAGTGTGATCAATAATTAAATAGTCAATACTCAGCGATAACAATATGCATCCATTAAAGTAACTGAGTTTAGGCATTGATAAATTACTGAAGACCTGATGATATTGGGCCTTACATAATTGCAGCTGTCACACCCTTGGAGGAGTCAGATTGATGGCATGAATTAATTTTCAGGGCTCTCTCCACCAGAGGACTTGCTTACACTGATACACACAAGACACTCTTCCCTTCGCATAAGTTCAAAGTTCTTTAAAAAGAGAAATGATCTCTTTTACACAGATTAACAGTTCTGGCCTGCTGCAATGGGACACACATGCTGAGCCCCTCTCAGGAGTGGTGGAGCTCTTTTCCTTCTACATGGTGGGAGCTCTGGGAGGCTTTATGATTTCTAGAGCTTTAGGTCTCCTATAGCAGGCAGAATCTCACCTGTAGGCCTGAAGACAGCGTTTGCATAGCTACACAACCCTCCATAAGACAGGGACATACATGTCATTTTTAGTGATTTGTAGAGTACCACAATCACTCCCTAAATCAATCCGTTCCTCTTTCTGTTAAAAGATCCTGTGCCTATCACAGACTATGGTGCTAGAAATTTCATTCTTTCTCAGTTGTGAATTTCAAAGGTCAGCACGTAGCAGAATTTCACCTGCAGTGCCAATGCCAGAGGGCAGCGCTCTCAAAAGAGCTAGAGGCTTACAGAGGAAACTTCGTCTGATTCCTTTGGCTAAACAAAGGAGAAGGTACTGAGTGGGCCTGCCATCCTTGGCAGCATAGCAACACAGGGGCAGAAGAAGATGGCATAGAGAATTTGTTATGAAAGCGGACTGATGGTCCTGTTTCTGTTGCACACGTTTAGGATATTGACATTTCACAAGGGTATTTCTAGACATGCTGGCATTTGTTTTTTATAGGTGTGGTTTTACAGACATGGATTCTTAACCACTACAGAATGGTCCAATTGGAGATAATAGACCAGGTGGTGATGTCGTACGGTGGACTACGTGGAGCCGTTGCTTTTGCTCTGGTTGTACTTCTGGATGTGAACAAAGTGAGAGAGAAAAACCTGTTTGTCAGCACAACTATCATCGTTGTGTTTTTTACTGTTATTTTTCAGGTAATTCAGCTTCTTAAGCATGCTTCTTACAAGGACAAGGAGTCCCCCAAAAGTATCGAATGCTTAAAGCAGTTCTCAGCTGGAGGTTGCATATTGTTTCACTGAACTGAAACCATAATTGAATTGGTAATTTTAGTAACAAAGATCCTATTTTATGTTTTCATATGGCACCACAAGGGACAAAACACAATTTCTTCTGTGCTAAAAAATGTTCAGTCTTAACTGCTTGGTATTAATAGTGCTCAAGTTAATATCTGATTAAACATCCTTCACCTCATGTGAATAACTATAGGGAACAGTCCTTTTTATGGGCAAAACCAGTCGTTAAGCTAATCTGCCTGAGCCTAAGTCCTTGTTTTAAAATATAACAGTAAGCAGTGGGGCAAGAAAGTATTTAGTACCCAAACAAAACAGCACTTTCTGGATGAAAAAAACCTCCACCTTAACTTAAATGGAGATATGTCAGTATATACTTGCTTGGAATTTTTTCTCAAATTTATTATAGAAAGTTTAATTGTGGTCACAAACTCCTGATACGTGCAGAAAATGCCACATTCAATGGTATAGGAAACACTTTAACTCTTCTGCCACCATATTTTTCTTATAGAAGATGTATTTTTCCACTGGTTGGTGTCTTTTCAAAACTTTGTAGCAGGAACTGAGGGTACTGAATTATTTTGTCTTCTAAAGGGGACAGAGATCAACTGAAGTATGAGAACCACTATATGACATATAAAAAATGCGCTGTTTCTCTTTAACAATGACCAGATAGAGGAAAGTCTACAATAATTCCTAAGTATTTATCATGTTTCAATTCTTAGGGACTGACTATCAAGCCTTTGGTACAGTGGCTGAAAGTGAAGAAAACTGAACACAGAGAGCCCAAACTGAATGAGAAACTTCATGGCAGAGTAAGATATTTTTAAACAAAACTGTGCTATCTTTTGGATTTTCACAGAGTACCGTAAGAGAAAAAAAATATTAGAGGAATTTTTTTTTTTGGAAGGGAGGAGAGAATCAAATTTCAAGTGCAAAATCCTTCAAATGTTTCAGAAGTTATCTGTAGGCTGTAATTTGTCTTTGGGTTGAGTCCTGTGAGGGGATACTCAACTGAGGGTTCGAGTCTTTCACTTGAGAACTCAGTGGAGCTGACTACTGTGGAAACAGCACAGCTGGAATACACTTCTTTGTCTGCATCTAAAAGAGGAGGTTTGATTGAAGATCGCTAGGGCAAAGCATGTGGAAGTAAGTTTATTTTTCCTTCTTAAATATTTTTTATTTGTGGAAAAGATACAAAAGCAGGCTTTTTAGCTTGCATAGAAAGATAGCTACATAGAAAGGGAGTCTGCTGCTCAGTGCAGATGTTAATTATATACTGAAATTCCAGATTAATGGTAGTAGTTTTAGTTCAGTGTACCTGCATGTCTTCAACATTTTAAAAGATTTTGAAATATGATATTTTCCAACTCACTTTCACACATTATAAAGTTTTTATTCAGTAAAAGAAAACATAAATTTTCAGTACAAATATAGGTTAAAGGACAGAAGACTATAAGACACCTTTCATGGCCTTCTTTAATCCATAAACTTTTCAGATTTACACTTCTATCCTGCATTGAGTATTTTAACACATTCTTCTATGAGCTTCTAATCTTATCTGTTGGAGGTTACCTGAAGTGAATGAGTAACTTAGAGACAGACAGGATTTGTTTCTGAGGAATTCTTTTACAGTCTACTGAATAAATACAGTATGCTTTTGTTACCCAGCAATCCGAATTTCCATTTCTGCTCAAATATTTTACTATTTGAAAATCAGGATTCTTCCTCCACATGAAGGAATACAGAAATATGCTCTGTACCCTTACAAGTCAATAGAGCAGTAATGTTAATCTGACACTTTCTAATGTTGTACGTACTGATTCACCACTTCCTAGAATGTTCTAGCAGATGTGATCTCAGGAGGCACGGTGCTCCTAGGACTGTATAAATCGCAACATTCAGAGAGAGAGAGCACTGTCTTCCTACAGAGAGGATAAGAGGGAGACAACTTAATCATAATATCATTTTCTCCACTTCTATGTCAGATGTCTCCTGAGGCAGTAGTTAATACTGTATTCAGGAATAATCCGTATCACCCATGTTGTTCTAAACCTCACGTGCTGTATATTCTGCACTGAACAGTCCCATGTTCAGGGTGAAATGTTAACAACGATATACAGAAAAATACCAAATTCTGCCTGCAGCAAATCAGGAGTTATAACCCTCGGAATTTCTATCAGCCATCTAATATACCCAGTATGGGATTTTGCCCTAGATATCAAAAGAATGCTGCCTACTTTTACTTTGAGGGAAGTATGGATTCTAGAAACATCTAAAAAGAAACACTAGGGAAATTTTTCAACTGATTTAAACACTGATACTCATAGTGGCTGATGTATGCCATAGGGCAGACATGGAGATGGTAAAAAGTCAATAAAGAGTCTTAAAATTGAATGTTAAAATGAGAGCTGAAGTACTCTTTGCTGAGACCCTTGCAATTCAAGAATAGTTAGTGAATTTGTAAAGAACTGGTTAGAAAGCTCAGGCCTGTTGAAGAAAAGAATATAGTCATTATTTCTGTAAATGGGGAAAAAAAAATCTGCTTAGCAGCAATAAAAATATTCTGCGTAGTCATCTGGTCTAACCTGACATAAACTGAGCTATTTTTGAATTATGCCTTTTATTTCTATAAAGATACTAATTCTACTTTCACTTTCCTAGGCCTTTGATCACATTCTTTCTGCTATAGAAGACATTTCTGGACAAATAGGACACAATTATCTGAGAGACAAGTGAGTAGTAACTGACTTGGAATGTTGAAATGCTGCTAGGAAATCTTGTCTGTAAATTATGACTTATTAAGCCTGTGAGTTTAGGGACAGCAAGGATGTCAAATGTGGTTTAAAAGGTCATATACTGAAAATACTGGATATATAGCAAATGTGAAAATAGTTTATTTTTGTCTCCTACAACTGGAATCTTTTCTTTTTCTTCCACAGTTCGGATTAGGCCTTTGCAAACACCTCAGTTCACATCCAGGGTTCAGTTTCTCTCAAGATTTGAGAACTGGCCATTTGCACAAGATTTAACCTAAAATGTTAATGTTGGTCCTTCTCTGTAATACTCACACATGAGTGTGTGTGTGGAGACATTAAAAAAAATCAACTATGACTGTGCTATTTGTTTATCCTGTTTCTACAAAGGATGTGATCAACATCCCAAAGTGATGGCAGAGGGTGCTTTGAAATTACTCGGATAGTTTAAGCCTATTAGTTTGAAACCAGTAGTGAAAATTATGCATCATTTCCATCCCCCTCTGTTTATAGTTGATTCATCTTGAGAGAAGCAAAATCAGCTGATTAGCTGAAAGCTACAGACGCCATTTTCTTTAAAGTACATGTAAAGAGTTACCATTGTGATGGGCAGAATTCCATAATCTAGATGGATGTGAAAAAAAGGACATTAACTCTGGACATCTTTAAGATGTTATTTAAGGTTAGGCAGTTCTCTCCCTGGAGTTACGTCACTTCATAAGTGCAGACAGTCACAGTTCTGAGCTGCTAATGTCATGCTGACTCAACGTCAGTTCCACTCCAGAAGCCATTTGTGATGTTAGCTTCCTGGAGAGCACTCCCCTAACCCCTGCTGCCAAGCTGAGTATATGAGCTCAGGGTTAGCCTTACACAACATCTAGGCTGGAACTAGGTTGTATCTGAGCTTAAGCAGAACTGTGCACGTGTCTGTACCCAGTTATAGGGACAGTCTCTTTCCTCTAGCTCGTTGTTCGTTGATGCAGTGAAGAATTTTCATGAGGCATCCCGAATAGAACATCCTCTTTCTTTTGGTCTAAACTTTTAGTTTACTTTTTGGGAAGGAATTTCAGCAGGCTATAATACCAGGGAACACATCCCCAGTTTTTAAATACTGTCTTGAAGATGGAGCTAAATATCTTTAAAGCGGCAGAGTACAGTTGGACTTCTTAGATGGCAGAAAGTAATCTCCCTGAGTAACAAGAGAAGGAGTAGCTTAATGTAGATTCATGGTTGAGTGCATGGTTTGATGACTAACGTATTTTGAATAAGACCACTTAAATTCTGCTTCTTTTGGACTGTATGAATTTAAAAGTGCTGCTTCCTCAACAATTGGCAGCCCCTAGTATCCTCACTAATGTGCTCAGGTATGGCAGCCTGATTTAGACACGGCTTGTCAGATGATCTGGCTAGAGAAAAGGAATAGTTATCAATTCTGTGAATAATGTTTAACAACAAAAAGATTTTATTCTTTTATTCTACAATAAAAAATTGTAAACTCAAAATAGCCATTGGGCAAGGTGGATAGAATCGCTTTGAGTAGTAGTCTCCAAAGTTGCCTCATGCCCTTTAGAGAAAATCTTGAGGAAGGTAGGTGAAACTAAAGCAGCCTTTATCTTCTGGAGCCTAAATATGACATGGCAGAGACCCTATTATCAGACAAGCTGGGAAGTGTAGATCACGGAACACACACACATCACTTCTATCCCCCAGAGTACATTGATTGCATGAATAAAGACCTCTGCAAGTGCTTTTGGAAGGGCACTCTTGTTGTGAACTGATTTTCTAGGCTGGCTGTCCTATAATACAGCTGGGGAAAAGCAGATTCCATTCCAAAGGAGGAAAGGAAATTAAACTTTTAGAATGAAGCTATTAAATATAACTGCATAATCAGAAGTGTGAAAATAAGGTAATGTGATCTCCCAGAATATAAAATGTCCTAGTGACTCTGAAATTGAGTCCTGTAATGATAGCACTCTTCTTGTTGTAGTAGTGTTTGGTAAGTGAACTTATTAAATGCTTTGCAACAGGTGCGTAACTCCGTAGCAGGCTTTTCCTTACCTTTCTTTAAATGCTAATTGAAAAGCTTCGAAACCCGAATCCCTCACATTGCTATCTTCACCATTTTTTAAAATGGGCTTGGCTCAAAAAAATGTCATTTATGCTAAACTAAATATGCCGTGAAACTAAAATTGCTTGTTGCCATTAACACAGTTTGTTTAAATTATCAGGTGGACCAATTTTGATAGGAAATTCCTCAGTAAAGTACTGATGAGAAGGTCTGCTCAAAAATCAAGAGACCAGATCCTTAATGTTTTCCATGAACTCAACTTGAAGGATGCAATTAGCTATGTGGCTGAGGTACTTATCAACACTTGTTGACATATTATAGCATCGTTTGTTTTTTTGGTTGGTTTTGTTTGGTTGGTTTTTTAATTTATAATATAACCTAAAGTTGATGTATTGCAGGAGATGTCTAAAAGAAAACTATTTTCATTTCTGCTCTGCTTTTTTTCTAAATGTGTTTTGAGTCTCACTGTCACCTGTTTGAGTGGCTGTAGTTCTCGGTATAATGCCTGATCCCCAACTGCGTATATTGTACCTACATCAGTGTACTTTTCTGTTGCATTTTACTGAACAACTTTGTTTCTATATTCATTGCATGAAAAAATACTGTAATTCCAAAGGGATCAGGCAAACTACTGTCTTTCTAAATGTGTCAACAGAGTCTTGCTCCTGCAAAACAGAGTGATGTGATGACAAATCTGATTTAAAGAAGCTCACTTCCAAATGGTGTGGATATATGACCAAAGTAGTGGACTGCTGTAATTTCATTCTGCCAGATCACAGTAATACAAAAAAATTGGGATTGGTAACTTTAATTCAATGGAACCATAACACCCAGTGTTCAAAAATTAGGATTAAAGTGATTTGCTACAGATATCAAATGCAATCACAGAATCGTAAATTAGAGAAATTTAAGACTTGCAACAGGAGAAATTTTTAAAGTTACAGAATGGCAGAAAGTCACTGGCCTTCTGCAGGAGTACCATTCCCAGACTGGAGAAGTGTTGGCCCATTGTGTAAGAATTCCTGATCTTCTTCAGTATGAAACTGGCTACCTTAGTTCAAATCACCACAAACGTGCAGTATTCATATAGCGTAGTGGACAGTTTTAAATGGAATATTTTAAACAGTCATCTTTGAAGTGATTATCTATGCCTGTAATATCCAGGTCAACTGTTTTCACAGCTAGGTAACATACCGGTTAATTTCTTTGATTAAAATAAACACGATTACTGATACCACCACTACTACTAATCTCTTTTATTGAAAATGAGCTACAGTGAGGCAGACTTCTTCCTGTCAAACACTGAATTTCAAAGTTCAAACTCAGAAAATAAGAAGAAAGAGAGAAATTATGTTAGTGTGAAAAATGAGGAGTGGTTCACAAGAGAAGCAAATACTTACTTTTAAGATTTTGTAAATTACCCATTCAGTATCCAGACCATTTGAGCTCAAGAACTAATTTTCTTTCTCATCTGGGTCACACCTCAGAGGAAGAAAGTCAGATAATGACTTTGACTTTGATGTTGATGAGCATGAGCCTCATGTTCAGATTCACTGCCAAATCTGTTCAGCAGATTCATTCTCTCTAACAGATGCAAAGGGTTCTACAGATCACTAAGTTATGCAGATTTAACCCCAGAATCTTTACCCAATGATGTCTTGAATCCCATATAGTAATGTCAGATTAAGTTAGATTATTTTTTTTTTTTTAGGAGAGTTATTTTTTTCATTATACCTTAGTACAGTTCATAACACAAGGAGAATGGCTTTTGCTACCTTGGTCCAAATACTATTTGTGTATATTGTGTCTTGCAGACAAATTCTATTGGCAAATGTCTACTGATCCAATAATAATAGATAAAGAAATTAAAAGTTCTCCAGGTTCTACAAAAGATTTGCAACATGGTTCCTTCCAGTGGAAATTAGTTATATTGATATGTCTGATTAGTCATGAGTTGTGAATCCTAAAGTCTGAAACTGAAGCCATTTCTTCCAGGAGGAGTAAAGATCTGCCTCTCCCAGCTACTCACTCTCTTCTCACTTGCAAGAAACTGAGGAGTTCAAAAACTATTTTGTAATCTTTTCTTTTTTTCAGCTCTGCTGTTATGCTGCATCTGTACAGTAAACAAAAGCTTGAGAGAGTTCACTCTGAACCTAAATAAATTCCTTACACTTGAGAGGGGAGAGCCTAAGCCAGGCAAAATGAAAATAATCCAGAGCAAGTGAATAGTAGTCACTTAAAATACTTACAGTTCATAACTTCTTCTGCCTAAAATTCCTCCACTGATGATATGGTATGCTGTATGTGTGAAACATCAAACTTGAAAAGAAAGTCAGATACACTTAAGAAAATGGATGGCGTGATGCTGACCCAGAATTTACTGGGTTTTTCTCTTAAGTTTTCTGCCTACAGAGGCCGGAGTGTACTTCTTAATGCTACTGATCTGATCCAACATATACTACTGTAACATGTATGTGGGCTACCACAGTAAAAGGAAACATTTGTTTGATCTGTTCTATTTTCATAATGTTTTTTTTCAAATTCACAATCTGTTTGATCTGTTCTATATTCATAAGTAAAAATGTAAAGAGGACACAATACAGTTAAAGTCGGAGAAATGTAGAAAAAAATATCTTTCAATATTCTGCAAGGGAGATGGTTTTTCTTGGTGTGTTCTTTATTACAGTTTAAAATGTAGATCCCTGCTATGTGATTCCTCTGTGCTGTGATTCAAAACCATAGATGGGTTTAGCCTGTGTAACCATGATGTCACTCAACAGCTTTCATCTAAACAAGAGATTACACAAGCATCAGGGAAAACAGTGAAGAATAAATCTCACCTTTTCCAGCAATTAATTTCTGTTGCACTAGTTTTAGAACTGAAAGCAAATCTCCTCTCTTCAGTATCTCATGTCTTCATGCCATAAATGTCTTTCAAATAGCCTTGTACACTTCTACCGCCATTTGCTAGACTTCTAACATCTGCTGCTTCTAGTTTGGTGGAGAACAGAAAACGGCTGTGTCTTTGAGAACACTGCTGTTAGTGTGGTGATGTGTTCTGTCACACAAATCCTCATAGATATCCCTACGTACTTGGTTTGCAATGTGGTACAAAGTAAAAGGTCCATTGCTAAAGCGTCTGTGAAGAGAAAAGAGTTAGTCTGCAAAAGTGCAAGAATACAGTTTGCAAACAGATTGAGGCCTAAGAAATCACTCACCTCCTCAAAATCAATTTACAAGACTGCAGTAGTTTTTCTCCTAGCTTTGTTCATTGGAATAGTGTCGCTCAATATAAAGAAACCTTAAAACCAAAAAATATTTGTTACCTAAATACAATTCCTCCCCTGCTTCTTGTGTCATTTGCATACAGCAGCCTCACAAATTATCTGCATTTTCTGATACATGTTTTGCCCTGCATTTTTACAGCTGTGGTATGTCTTGTTTCTTTCTGTGGCCAGGGAGAACGTAGAGGTTCCTTGGCATTTATACGTTCTCCAAGTACAGACAACATGGTAAATGTGGATTTCAGCACCCCACGCCCGAGTACTGTGGAAAGCTCTGTCTCTTATCTACTGTAAGTAATGTGGACTGATTGAGGGTGGGGTGGTTTATATTCTATGTGAGAACATGGAAACAGTGTTATAAATTTTGAAAAACGCAAATTAGAGGGGCTTCCTTTACTACTTTTTGGAACTTCAGTTAATCCTTTCTCCCATGTAAAATGGGTATAGATACAGTTGTATTGCTGCATTTTACACACAAACAAATTTTTGCAGTAAAGGCTGGTAAGATGAAGCAGATATCCACATTAGGGCTGTTCCATGTGTCTTTTGTTCACTAACTGCTATAGACATGGATAGATGTCATTTCTGTGCCTGCTCCAGAAGAAGTCGGGAGAGAGGCAAGATAAAAAAAAATCCTTCTTCCTTAACTCTTTCATGACTCTTTCACCAAACAGACAGTGTGTCATGTAAACTGAGAAATTAATGCTACACCCACCTGAAAGACAAAAAACAGTAATCTTTTCCCATGAGGGAATTTTTTCAATGAGGTATTTACTCACTCATTTTCACAATTTTGGCCTTCCCTTTTTTTTAAAAAACTTCATTTCTCCTTCTCGTTCCCCATTTTCCTGTTTTTTCTCCCTCTTCAGCAATTACTGATTTTTAAAACTGCTGTTTGTATATTGTATTCCTCTTCAGGAGAGAAAAAGCTGGACCAGTTTGCCTTGACATGCAAGCTTTAGAGCAGAGGAGGAAAAGCATCCGGGACACAGAAGATACAGTTGCTCATCACACCCTGCAACAGTACCTGTACAAACCCCGGCAGGAGGTGAGAGCAGAAGGCTAGCATGGGACTGTTTTCCCATCTAAAACTAGGAGACATTAGGAACCAAAAATTGGGAGTGAAACTCAAAAGGAAAAACCCATCTGCAAAATCTGCACCCTTGAGGAAGATAGGCTCTTTGTCTATCTTCTGCCTCATTTGTGAGCATGCCTCTTTAACAGAACCAGTGCCTTTGATTTCATTGGGGCCAGTGGAATGCAGAACTGGGTCCAGTATAGGTTCTGAAGCAGGATTAAGTGGAGTGTATCAACTGAAGTGATTCAGACACTTATAGGTAGAGGCTTACTTTGAATGGCAGCCATGTACTTAAAATTCCTGGACTTATACCTGTTTCATGGCAAAGAAAGAGAAAGAAAAATAGGGGTTTCATTAATGCCTTCAGACTAGTCTTTCGTTCATTCTTTTGTATGGAGTTGTTGACATTTGCCTGACACTCATTGAATGCATTGATTCAGGGCTCCAGCTGTATTTCTAAGTAAATGAATATTGTCTTCCCTTCCTGGCCACAGCACAAACACCTGTACAGTCGACATGAGATCATGCACAGTGAAGATGACAAACAAGACAAGGAGATATTCCATAGGACAATGAGGAAGCGCTTAGAATCTTTCAAGAGTACCAAACTAGGAATAAACCATTCCAAGAAGCTCAATAAAATCCACAAGCGAGACCGGGGCCAAAAAAGGGTAAAATACTTTCACAGGGACCCAGATGTAGCCACCTCTTATACAGACTAAGGGGTGGGGAGGTCAGGGAGGACTCTGAAGAGTCCTACATCCTGCATCTTTCTCTGTCCTATAGAACTTCATGAACTTGAGGCCTTAAGCAAGAAAAGATTAAACTATGAGATAACTCAAGGGGCATCTTCTTACATGCTGCTTTTCTCTATGCTTTGGGACCCTTCTTCTGGGTGAGAGATTTCTGATCACTTGAAAAACAACAGACCTTGAGCCATGCTACAGCACTGTGGGGAGATGTTGCAGGGTAGGTGTAGCAGGGTAACACTATAGCAAAGGGCATTCCACAAAATTTGCATGCAACTAAGAGGGAACATACAGCATACGCAGACCTAAAGTTCCTTTCTTTTCCTGTAGTGAGTACGAGTGCAGGGGGGACACTAATGACATCCATCTTGAGCCTCAAGCAAAGATTACAACAGATTTCAGGGTTATGCTGCGGAAGTCATGATTTCAAAGGATGTCGCTGCCCTTGCTATCTGATGATGGTTTTGGTAACTCTGTTTGTTTTCTTTCAGCGAAACAGCAGCGTAATACCAAATGGAAAAATACCTTCAGAAAATCCAGTACAGGACTTTACTTTGAAAGAAAAAGGTAAAAAGTCTCTTAGACCAGTTTCATTAACTGCATTTTACCAGCTACGTTGTCAGTAAAGCATCACTGAAAAATTTCCCGATATGCAACAGTGAAGCTGGTTTTAGAAAGGGACTTCTCTTCATAATTCAGAACTTGGAGTGGGGGTCTGCTCCATACTTAAGTGCAGTGTCTTGATGACATATAAATTCTTCTCCTAGGCAGCTGGATGACAAACCAAATTTTAATTGGCCTTTTCACTCACATTTGTAAAATACCACATTTAAATTTTGAAATCAAAACAATGCAGTGGCTACAACATAGATGAACTTTCAGCTTCCTTTTGGATAAGCTGCACAGAGCAACTTTTGCTACCATTTTTCTTTTTCATCACGTGTCTGCCGAGGACACCATGCCATATGAAATTCAGTAGCTGAGATCACATTCTGATCTGAGTTAAGGTCCATTTGTTCAGAAGGTTCTGAATCCAAGTTGACACTAAGCAAGCACATCAGAACTCCAGGAGAGTGTAGCTTCGAAAGGAACACACAGTTCAGGGCTAGTTGCAGCACTGATTCACCCTTCATGCACAAATCTAACACACCTTGAAAATGTAACAGCCTTGAAAGTGTAATCTGAACCTGACTGGCCTTGGGAGCATCCCTAGTTGGTTTTGCATGTAAAGTCCAAAGTTCTTTAATCTCATGTTTGAGCCATCTTTTGGCATTGATGTCAGTCGTGGCAAGACATGATGGACACTACTATGTTTGTTATGTAGTTATAAACGAATATGTGTCACCTAAAAATCAAAACATGGTTCAAAAGCCACTGAACTAACTCTTATTTGTGTTCTTTCCTCTGTTTATGCATGCAACCCCTTGATCTCAAAGAGAATTTAAGTAAAGTATAGAGGGATTCATCTTTTCTCAATAGCTCCAAGCAAAGATATTTTTCTTTATGTATGTTCTCTGAATCGTTTCCTGAGCATTATTTTTCTTTGACTGACAGGGGCAATACAGGCTGGCTGAGTAAGTGTAATATTCTAGAACCTTTTTGCATGGGAAGACCTTTCTGAATACTTGTAAGGGGGTCATTCAATACTGTCTTGTTAAAGAACACTGTGTATAGAGGTCATCCTCTAGTTAAAAGAAAAAGCTTCGTTGGAAGACAGTTTAACAAGTGTTTTAGCAGCTGTTGTAAAACTGATTGTACTGCAGTAGAAGTGGCAATGACCTCACCAGGTCTGAAGACAGTCAGGATACTAATGCTGACCTCTGTCGGCTGATGAAAATGCGATTGGTCACTGTAACAGGGTGACATTTGTCAACGTGTGAGCACTTAGGACACAAAACACAGCAGGAGCAGTGGTGCCATATCATACGTTGGTTTGTCTCAGTCCCAGGAAAGCAGACCATTCTGTTCACCGAAAGCTCAGCCAGAGCGTGAAATCTCTGTCTGTCATAGCACCAGATCGTCACGCAAGCCGGAGATCTGTGCTGAGTTTCCGGGGCTAATTGGTACCTAAGCTGCAAACTCTATATAGGTTCACATTTGCATTTCATTGCTACAGCTGTTGATTAGATTTTGCACTTTCTAGTGCCTTGTTAAAGATGTATCTTTGATAACTGTGCCAGCATCCAAACAGCATGAAATAGCATTTTCTGTCAGAACTGATACAAATCTCTAATCAAATGGGACTTTCCTTTTTTTTCCAGATTTGGAGTTTTCTGAATCAGAAGAAAATAATGATTACGAGACTTTGCATCTAGGCAAAGGAGTTGATTTCCTGGCTAATGTGACGAAGCAAAATTTCGCAGATGCTCCTACTGGTAAAAACATCAATTACCTACGGAGATTTTTTTTATCTCAAATGCTTAAAAAAATACTAGAAACGCTCTTAATTTAGCCTGCTTTTTTGTTTTTGTTTTTGTTCTATTAGAAAATATATTTGCTTAGTATTAATGTTAACAGATAAGAAGTTTTGGACATCTGGAGGTATGGAGAGCATCAAATTTGCTACTGATAGAAGTTGTGAGCATGACTGCCTAAAGCAGACTTAAAAGCACTAATTATTCCTGGCAACAGAGCATGTTATTTTAGAATTGTCCTACCTTACAAGACCAGTCAATACTAGTCCCTTGGAACTGTTTTCTACGTGCATTTGAAGCACTTTGTCGTGATAAATGTCATACTTTTTCTTTCAGGCAGGATTTCTCCTCTTAAATTCACAGCTCCCTCAGATCCTTACACGTTCATAGAAGTCACTGAAAAGGGCAGATTTGCAGCATTCCTGGAGCATTCACTGGACTTGATTTCTAGCCCTGAAAGTCTCCAAAATATTAGATTGAAAGTATATCACTATATCTAACAGAAATTACATGATATGATTTACAAGTCTTAAAATTTAGTATTTCTCTTCAGGACTTCTGTGTTCGAATTTTCAGCATGCCACTGTATGCTTCGTATCTAACATGGTCCAGACAGTGAAGAAAAACACTTGTGTCTGTACTCTTTTGGCAGACGTGATGATACAGCCTTTTCACTGTTCCATGCCAAATTCTATGTTTGAGAACATATAAAGACATCCAGAAATCAATCCAGAAATCAATCCAGAAATAAGTGGATGGCAAGATGCAGACCTAGACTAGTTTTTAAAATTTCTTTTTCTGTTCAAACACTACAAACTTGACATCTATATTAAAAGGCTCCTGTAAATTAGTTTTGACTGTTCTGTGGCCTGCTTTAGCTCCCTCACACCACACACATCTCATTCCTTTACAGAGTTGTCCAGTTTATGCTTTTGCATTTTTTCCCCCCATCTTTTGGTTTTTTTATGAGTTTGATTTGAATTTTCTGCAGTTATTTTATATTGTGCTTTATTTTGCTTAAAATACTTTTTCTTCAGTAGAAGATTTCTTCTTCTATTGATTTTATTTTTTTGTCTCCAGATATCCCAAACAAACTTTGTATCGGATATAATATCCAATTTTCCTCTTTAATAGAAATCGATAATGACTAGCAACAACCAAAGCAGAAAGAGCAACCTATCTGCGTATAGTGGTCTGTGTATTGGCCTATATTTTTCCATTATAGCCATTCTCCTTTTATAAAGCATCTTGGTGTATTAACAAGAAATTATTTTGATTAATTGTATCTGTCACTCGTGAACTTTTCTTAGGAATTGATAACCCAGTGTTTTCAGCCGATGATGATCAAAGCATCTACATGAAGTTCTCACCATGGTTATATAATGAAGATACTGTGGTACCATCACAAAGGGCCCGAGTGCAGATCCCATATTCTCCAACCAACTTCAGACGACTTACTCCATTCCGACTCAGCAATAAATCAATAGATTCCTTCCTGCTAGCAGACGGCCCAGAGGACCGACCCAGATCTTTTCTTCCAGAATCAACACATATGTAATATTTTAAAAGATATTATCACCTTTATTTTCACTCAGCCTTTCTATCAACCCTGACTACTGACAAGTAAACTGACTTTTGTGATTTTTCTTCTCCCAGAGCATCTCTTCCCTTCCTGATTTTTCTGTACAACTAAATATCTTCTATTTTCCTCCAGCTTGAATAACAAAACATCTTTCTATTTTCCTTCTGCAGAAGAGCTGTCCGATTATTTGGAGTCCTGCTTTTTGTTTTGGCTTGAATAATTTAACTGCCAAGAAAATAGTATTCCAAATACCAGAATATTGTGCACCCATTTTCAAGAGGCTCCAGGTTTCTTGGTTAGTCAGTTCTAGATGATAAAACTTGTATCTGAATTTCCTAACAGGAACCAGGTAATTCTGATTCAACCCTCTTAAACACTGATTGGTCTTTCCGAGTAACACTGTCACTATTGTCTGCAGATGTCAGATAAGTAGTCTGAAGCCCCAGAAAGACAACCAATTGCTGATTCCAACAGATATGGTTTGCCCATAAGGGGTCAGATGAGTCATTTAACGCATTGGATTCTACTGCATTCGTCTGTACAATAGTAGCAGCAGGGCTAGACCAGCAGCGCGCTGGGCTGTCTCTCATTCTCAGCATGATTAGAGTATGGGTTTTGGCACTATTGCTAAGAAGCCTTGAGGCAGTTCTGAGCATTTGCCCAGGTTATTTATCCAGTGCCCAGGAAGGGAAAATGATCCCACAGCTACAATAATAGTTCTCAGTGACACTGCTGATGTCATCATTAAATTACATAAGAAAGGGTTTAAAAATGAATCACAGAATCACAGAGTGTTAGGGCTTGGAAGGAACCTGGAAAGATCATCTAGTCCAGCCCCCTGCCAGAGCAGGACCACCTGGAGTAAGTCACACAGGAACGTGTCCAGGTGGGGTTTGAATGTCTCCAGAGAAGGACATTCCACCACCTCTCTGGGCAGCCTGTTCCAGGGCTCTGTCACCCTCACAAGGAAAAAGTTTTTCCTTATGTTCATGTGGAACCTCCTGTGCTCCAGCCTGCACCCGTTGCCCCTTGTCCTGTCACTGGCCATCACCGAGAAGAGCCCGGCTCCATCCTCCTGACACTCGCCCTTAACGTATTTATAAACCTTGATGAGGTCACCCCTCAGTCTCCTCTTCTCCAAGCTCAAGAGACCCAGCTCCCTCAGCCTTTCATCGTGAGGGAGATGTTCCACCCCCTCCATCACCTCTGTGGCTCTGCACTGGACTACAGTGCATCCGAGTTCCCTTGCCCAGGTAGAGATAATTACAAAACAGCTAGTCTGTGGAGAAGCAGAGTTCCAGTTTTGGTTAGAACTTTATCCTTAAACTGTAAGTTTATCTTAATCCATACCTTATTTTGAAACCAGAAAAAACACTTAGCTTTCTGATTCAATAAATAACTTGTTGCTTCTAATGTGTTAGAGGCTTAAAATTAAATTGACTCTGGGTTTAAATGAATATCGTAGTTGCCCTTTAATTCTTGCTTTGTGGAAATTTTCCATGCCATAAAAAGCAGCCTTCACTTCTATAATCAAGGCAGTCAGTGCTGTAAATGAGGTGGGTCAGGTCACAGTTCAGGCATCATAACTGAATAGAACATAGGGCACTGTGGGGATTATGCAATGAAATGCAATAGTCACGTTTCATCATGAATTCGCTTTTGTGGAATCCATGATCACGAATGTATGATCTTATGTCCTCTGTGCATCAACAAATACAGGAAAGTGGGAAGTTGAAAGTACTTCTGTAGTTAGTTGATGAAACTTTATTCGGACAAAGACCTCAGGAGAAGATTCAATGTTGATGATTTTGATTTGAGAAGAACTTCATAACCTTTTGAAAAGAAATAGAAAAGGAATTTTCATTTTTCTTCTCTTCTGGCTTCTGTCCCTGTAGATGTGCTAGTTCGATTGCAATTACAGGAAGCACATCGCTTCCTTTACTGGAGTGGCCTGTAGGTCTGTGGTTGGTTCTAGTACTCGGTTCCTTATTAATAGATATTTGATTATTTTTTAAATGATGTTTTAAATGAACACTGGATTAATTAAAGAACTGTGAATTAAATTCCAATAGCCTGATTTAAAACCTGAATAATGAGCAGCATTCCAATAGGAAACCTTCTTTGACACTTATCCACATTGAAATTCCCTTCACCTTTTTTCCCACTGAGAACGCTGTCATAAAATATAGGTATATGACTTGCTGAACATCTTCTTGTGAACCTTTATTCTTTTCCTCCATTCTTTTGCCTTATTTAGAATTGACTTTGTTATTAGGAACTGGTATGTATAAGTTCTTGTGCAGATATCTTTGCTAATCACTGGGTTTTGACTACTGTGTTTCTTAAGATGTGTTTTGGGAAATTAGATTTCCCCAGCTCATAAGCTTAGACCTTGATTACTCTCTGAAACAGTCCTCTGAATTATCTCCCTAACAAAATTCTCCTAATAGGAGAACAATACTGAAATTTCACTTAAAAGTTTTTAAAAAACATGTAAACTGGAAGCCAGGGGTGGAAATGCGAAGTTGCTCTACATAGTCTAAAGTATACACAAAAGTGATCATAGGCTCTGGCCAATAAGAAATTGGCTCCCTGATGATACTCGCTGCTACTTAACTGAAAGAGCACAATTTCTTTCAAAAGTTGCTGAGATTTCCTTACTGAGCATCAGGACCGAATGTCTCAAGATAAAGATACACCTTAATGACCAGATGATGGCTCCATATCCTAAATCTCTGAAACAGGCAGTTGTTCATCACAAACGCTGAGCTAAGTTTTGCCTGATACTCAGCAAGGATAAGAAGTTTAATAAACTCACTTTGGGTTGTTCAAGACAGAAACTGGGACAAGGTACCGTTCCCCATTAAAAAAGCTATCTTATACCACTCACTTTCATTTCACAAAAATAGCCAGAAGCACAGCCCAATAGCCAGTATACTAGTATAGAAAGTGTGTATTACAAATGTTTCTATTTAATTGTGCTCTCTAGGTGATATGGACCATGATGTTGAAATGACAGAATACTCCTCTTCAGATGACCAACTAAACCAAAACCAAAGTGTTTCAGTGACTCCCCTCCACTTCTTCCCATCTTGTCTTCAAATGCCTTGGACACAAAACTATTCTTCATTGGAAAACAGCGGGAATATATCTCTTTCTACTGTCTCTGAGTATATACCTTCTTGTGACCCAAATGTACCTGATCTTTTCTGGGAAGCAGGTACAGATATAAATAACAAAGAGAGAGTAAACTCAGGTTATTGTTCTGAAGTTAGCTATAAGTCAGAGAATTCACAAGAAGAGAATTCTCTGCTTATGTTTGAAGGGCTGGAAGACTCATATATGAAGGAGCCACAAGAGAAGAAAATGTTGCTTGATGTACAAGGAAATTACAGATCTGCTGCAGCCAGACGCGTACAAAGCCGACGTTCTTTTCACAGGCCAAAACCTCTGCAACACCCTAAGCTTCAGAAGCTAGCATCTCTTCCAGCATCTTGCCATATCCCTCCTCACTCCTTGGAACAAGAGGAAACACAGTTGTGAGCCAGGACTTACTTGAAAGGAGAAGATGAGAGAGAATAACTTGAACAAAGGGCTTCTGTAAAAATAGAGAGTAACCTGTACTTTGGTTCATGGGATCTGCTCTAGAATGGTGTCACATGGAAAGGAAGTAGGATCCCATGATGTCAGAAACACTGGAGCTTTTCTGCTGCACTTACATTTTTAGGTTCTCATTCGTAATGAACGGGTGCACAGTGAAGGGGAAATATGCCCCCTTGTTATTTTTTCATGTAGACTGTTACAAAAAAATCAATATTATTTTTGGAGGGCTAAACCAAGAATCTTTTTGAATGGTAAACAGTTGTTGTAATTTTTGGATGGAAATGGTTTATTATGCCATTATGCCATAAGTACATTTAAAGAAATAGGCTACATTTGCTGCTTCAATAATGGAATTCAATATTTATGATGTAAGAAATTAATGTAGGAGAAGCCAATTGTTAGCCTTTTGCCTGCTAAGTCTACTCTGATTGAAGTGGATCAGTGCCTTTTATAAGTGCAAGCTAAAGATAAATATTTTCCTGCTCTTGAATATTTGTGTCACTGAGTAGTTGTGGGACACTGACTCTGGTGGAAATCTTTCCAGAAAGAGGAAAATCCTGGCATCTTGAAATTTAATCAAGGACTCCAGGAAGGACATTTTCTTCCTTCACCTTCGTTTCCTCGACTCAATAGCACTGGAATGAAAGAACATGCAGAATTAGCTCAGAATTTTAGTTTGTGTGGTCACAAGCAACTAATTTCATATTCGTAATTAAGCTGCTCTGTTTTAAATAGCCTTACTCAGACAGAAGTATAAATATTTGTCATTTTTACTGCTGCTTTGGAAGACACCTTCCAAATACTCTGTTAGATTATCTTGTTAATTTATGTATCACTTTCAATAGCTGATCAGGATAATGCTCTCTCAGATGCTATCCTGTGTTTTGCCATGTGGTTTATGTGCCACAATGACTCAGGATGTTCGTGGTTCAAAGTATTGTACAGAGGTAGTTTGGCTACTGTGTATGTATAGACTTATTTGTGTTAGGAACTTCCTTTCTTGTTTTTGTCCCCAGTTTTCTGTTAAATGATAGTAGTTAAGATTGCACTAGACACCTGCTGCATATGAATCTGATCTACATCACCTTGAAGACATCTGGAGACATCAGTGAAAGCCAACTCTAAACTAAATTAAAGTGAAAATGCTGACACCTCTCATGGATGTTAAACACGACATGGCGGCATGTAGTTCTCTGGCCTGTGTTGTGCCTTGGATGATTCCAGTCCTGAAGTTATGGCTTGAAATCTTCGGTGGTATAAACTGCAAAGATTCTGTGACATCAATAGAGGAAGAATGCTTAGCTGCTTCTGTGATCCTGATATGTACTTTATTTCTATTTGAAATAGCGTAAACCCTTTGTAAATGAGCCTTCATTTGTACGTGAGCCTTCATTTGTAAACGTCACTTTCAGGGAGGTATCTGAATTGCTCAAGACTGGATCCAATGGAGGCTTTATTTAGTAAATTTTACTTTATAGGAATTAGTGGTTGTTTCACTTTACCTACCCAGATTTTGAAAAGGTTCTAGGTGATTCTGTGTCAGTGTCAAATTTGAGATTTACCCAGACACCCAAAAAGAGTGGAGTAATGTGTGAGAATTCTTGCCCACAACTTTTCCCTATCTTTGTCCTCTCAGCTAAAACTAGCTGTTAGGCCAGTGCAAAGTGCAGAGATGTGATGAAAAAAGTCACGTACAAACCTAGATAGATACATAATATACACCTTTAGAGACTAGATTCGGAGTACTGACTCTTTCGATATCAACCCACAAGCAGCTGCTGAGCTGCAGACATCCTGGGCACTGATTCAAATCTGTGTCTCTAATTGGCAAGGTTCATCATCCAGAGCTAGTCTTGTTAATGAGGGTCATGAGACATAAGGCTGTCACCAGTAGGGATGCTAATTTTATAATTCAATAATGCAAATACATTTTTTTTTGTGAACTGAGTACATATGAACATACTATTTTGGTGAAGTAGAGCATATTAATGTTGTTCCAGATATTGTAATTGGAACAAGTATTTTAGCCATTGGCATAGATATCTAACAGGACCATGACTGATCCCAAATATTAGCACAGGTGAAGTGCTAAAATCTAACCTTCAGTCTCACAGCATCATGCTGAAGTACCAACACCAAAGTTGGCAAGATGCTCATCAAGTGTTGGCTTTGAAATGAAACTTCCATTTCTTATTGCTGATGTACAGGGGTCATTGCTGTGTTGCAGTCAGAAGAACCACCACGCTGTGCACTGTGTTTTCTGCACACTTGTTAGAGCATTCCTGATCTATTTGTGTACAGGCTACCTCAAGAAAACATTTGTAAATCGTCATCAGCAGATGGCAGTGCACCAGATAAGTGTTGCACACACAAGGGTATGCAATTTTGAAAACCACAGGTTATAAGATTTTAATGTTCTTGTATACTTTTATGCTAAACAAGAGAGGATCGATAGACACCACAGTGTTTACAAATACAGCAGTCTCTGTGAGAAGTCATCAGGATCCTGTATGCTTTTGAGAGGGCTGTGGGCTGTAGGAGTTTTTGCAGAACAGAGAGGAACATTATGCCATTTTTAACAACAGAAAAAATGGAAAGACGCTATATAAAAAGTGCTTAACTCTCCATTTACTTTCAAAGGCTTTAGGCATTTTCTGTATGTTGTGTCACCGTAGCTGAGCAGATGAAGGATGGACAATTCTGTCAGTGAAGAGACCTTTCCCTGGAATAGCTTGCGTAATCTCTGAAGCTCTTATGCCTCTGGAAGATGCTTTCTAGTATCATTGCCTCTACGGCAGGATTTTGTTTGGCAGAGTTTCTCAATTTGAAATGTGACCAAAAAAATGTTTAATGTCGCCAATTTCTATATCGAGAACATATTCTTTGCTAGAATATAGTGGATTATAATTCCTTATTTTTTTCCAAGGCAATTGCTTCCAATGTCTACTAGGGTATATACAAAAAGCAAGTTATAAGAGTTCATCACCTGTCTCACTATTTTTGGCCCCCCCGTACTCCTTCTGTGTGCTTTCACATTTCAGTACATGTCCTGTGGGTGCAAGTGTTTGGTTGCTTCTTCAGCACACTTTAGTCAGTCAAGCACCACTAGTTTCCATCACAGCAACGTAGACTTAGAGCTGCTGAGGATCTGGTTGTATGTATCAGCTTCTTTTTTACTGCGTGAATTAGATTGGAATTACCAGTTGGTAAACCAGTTTACCTCTGGTGAAGCCAGTTCAGTTCTTGCTTCCCTGGCTGAAAACTGTCTCAAAATATTTCTGTGACATGCTCTGTCAAAGATAAGCAAGTTGGGAATTCCATAGTCACTATTTATTGAACAAGTAACTACGGCCTACCTGGTTGTAAAAAGATGAAATGCAGAAATATTTTATGTCCTTTCTATACATTTTGCTCCATGGATAAGGTTCTTTTTAACAATGTTTATTGTGCTGCAGTATGACCTATCAATGTTAAAAAAGTGTTGCCTGCATTCAGACGAATTCTGTCTCTCTGAGCTGTGAAGGTAATTATTGAAGTATAGAAATTATGTTTTACAAATATATGGAGATTTATGTAACAAAGGTTGCAAATTAATCACGTGCCTTAAATTGTCACTCTTTGGAGTGCTGTTTGAAGATTTTTGTGTGTACTTTCCAAAAAGTGTCCACTTACTGCATATATTTTTAAACAAGTCAAGTTGTTCTGCTAATGTGACTTTATAGAAACATTTTAATAGTATATCATAATGAGAAGTTTGGCAATAAATTGTTTCACTTTGGTGGAATCACACCACTTTGGCAAGTGATTTAGAGAATCATTTATTTAGCACATTTAGAGAAGACTTTCCATACAAGAATTCCGAGAATTTGCATTTCTGCTCCAAAATCAAAGTTAAAAAGGGAACAGTGTGCTGCTGAAAATTCATGTCATTTATAGACCACAAATTACTAAAAGCAGCAACAGAAGCTGTAGATCTCCTGAGTCTCTCTCTGAAAACTATGACGCTTTTTGTATAGTTCTAGCCCCACTGCAGTCAATGACAGAATTTCCATTGACTTTATAAGCCAATATTTCCATCCTTAGAATAGAAAGGCCCATATTTGTCAAAGTCTATAGAGAAATGTTATAATTATTAACCACACTATAGTTTAAACTTTATATATATAACAATATATAGCATCTCATTATAATATTCTTTTGATGCAAAGATTCAAGCCATCTTTTGGGCTTTTGTTTTACTGCGCAATGGTTTTTGAAGATTTGGTAGTCACTAATGCTAGCCAGCTTGATTTCCTACACAGAAACCAAGGAAACTTAATCTGAGCTGTTTTGTATTGGATGAATTAGTTTTCCCTGAAAGCTCTGTCATCCCAGTCAAAATTACCATTTCTACTTCATCCTGTTGTTAGGATGTTTCCATACCTGACATGGCTTTCTGCAATTTGTAGTGTAATGGAATTAAATATTTAATGGAGTTAAATAAACACTATTTTCTGTGTATGGATTTGGAGAGAGTTAAAAAGATAGTGCAGATGTCCGAAGCATATGCTAACAAATAAGGTGCTGCAATGGCAGAATTAGAATGTTTTTGTGGTATGCCCGTGCAATAGCTAATTAGCTAACGGTCCGTTAAATCAATGGTGGGGGGAGTGTCATCCCTTGTCACCTTTGTTGATACACAAAGCATACAGAAGCCATGAACAGCCACCTCTGTTGGAAAAACTCAACTCATAAATCAGTATTGAAAGCTATTGTTAAGGATTCTGGTTTGGAGTGAGATTTGATGGCTTCTCCATTGATCAAGCCAAGAGGTAGATCACGCTGAAGCAGATCACAGGCTTTTGCAAAATGATGTGCACAACACAACTGGCACACAGCAGCTGAGAGGAAGCAGTGGTGTCCATTGGTTAGAAACACAAACAAATACAAAGTTGTGGTCAGCACAGCAGACTCGGGCAAGATGAAGAGTGAACAGCCCAAGAGGTTTTAGATAGCGCTCCACATGAGCTCTAATCCCTGATAAAGCCAGTGAGATTATAACTAAATTTCAAATCTCAGCTGCATTTTCATTTTTTTAGAAGTGTTGGTGGACTGAACATACCACAAGAAGCTTTTGTGTTCTTTCCCCTTCACATCTACTTCAGGCTCTACTCACATTCTGAGGAGCTTCCCAGAGCTTTGGACCTCTGAGCTTCATACCTCATGGGTCTAGAGACAGAGGAAGCTTCAATGCTAGTTATTAGCGATTTCAGCAAAACCAAGCAGAAATATGGAGTGACATATAAACACTGGCTTTTGGCATTGGATCTGACTCCTCAACTACAGCAGAAGAGTGGGTCTTGGAAGCTACAACATTCACCCTAGGAGAAAATCAGAGAAGTTTGGTCTTGGGGCACACAGCATGTATTCACAGAATCACAGAACCACAGAACGTTAGGGGTTGGAAGGGACCTCGAAAAGATCATCTAGTCCAACCCCCCTGCCAGGGCAGGATCACTTAGAGTAGATCACACAGGAACACGTCCATATTGCAAAGTTGCTGCTTTGCATAATTTTGTTCGATTGTAATTTTGGGGTTTCTTGCCATTGTTTGCTTTATAAATTGGAGTGTATTTTTTAATGGTAATTAAATTTGTTTCAGATTATAATTTTGGAGCATTGGAGCTCTATATTTAAAAGATGTATCTTTATCTACTGGTATCAGTTCATATCAGGTCCTGCTTTGATACAAGATAATGACTATTGCATATGTCATCATACCTGTCATAGCAAATGGCAGAAGATAGTCTTCTACCACTATTTGCGTGTGTCATGGTTTTAGCAGGTAAAACTGGAAACCCCACCTTTACCCCAGACATTGTGCTTCACAGGAAGATGGAGAAATTTTTGTTTCAGAGCCTTTACAAATTTGATTTCATGTTCAAACAATACATAAAGTGAAGCTCGGTCAGCAATGTCCTTTTGTCTATCTAGAAACAAAACTATGTATACCTAAGGAGTTGTCAATATTCTAACTCTGAAATCCTAAGCACACCTGGGGTTCAAGTTTCCTTACCAATATAATGCCCCGCTATGCTCAACAGTTACATAAGGGAAGGCTGGAAGAGAGCAGGCTTTCAGTGAATTTTATTTGATACTGTTATGGATCTGAGTGGTATTGCTTCTGCCTCACAAAACGTGTCCTTTGGCCACACAGAACCGGCACTTCCATCCAATACAGATGAGTTGGTTGGACTGCAATGCCTCTGTCAAGAATAGTGTGGAACACAAAACCTTCCAACATTGCCCTTGTTAGAGCTACTGCATGCTGTTATTTGCAAAACCTGATCCTTCACATTTGTGTGCATTTACCATTTAATTACTTGCTGTTCTGAAATGTTGATGCATTCATCTCAAATCCTGAAAGTGTCAGTGTTGCACCCAACATGTCATTCAAAGAAATCAAATTTGACTCTTATCTGTGTAACTGGGTTGTGAACTGTGGGACTATGGATGAGTGAACATTTGTTTGATACTGCATAAGAATCAGAGACAAAGTTGTTGAAAGGGACTTCTGGAGGTCATCTAATCCAATCTCTGAGGAGCTAGCTGAGGTCTAACTAAGAGCTAACCGACCAAAGTCAAATCATGTTTGAATCTGGAATGGCTGGAGGAATGGATGAGGGAAAGGTTGAAGTACTTAATGCCTTCTTTGCCTCAGTCTTTCATAATCAGACTACATACTGTCAAGGTAATTAGCCCCTGAGCTGGAGGACAGGGATGGAGACCAGGAGGATTCCGTCATAATCCAGGAGGTAGTAGTTAATGACCTGCTCTGCCAATTGGACACTCACAAGTCTATGAGGCTGGATGAAATCCACCTGAGAGGGCTGAGGGAGCTGGCAGAGGAACTTGCCAAGCCACTCTCCATCATTTATCAGCAATCCTGGTTAACGGGAGAGGTCCTGGAAGACTGGAGGCTTGCCCATGTGATGCCCATCTACAAGAAGGGCTGGAAGGAGGATCCAGGGAACTACAGGCCTGTCAGCCTGACCTTGGTACAGGGCAAGATTATGGAGCGGTTCATCTTGGGTGCGCTCACATGGAAAGTGCAAGGAACCAAGCCCAGCCAGCATGGGTTCATGAAAGGCAGGTCCTGTTTGACCAACCTGATCTCCCTCTATGATCAGGTGACCTGTCTAGTGGATGAGGGAAAGGCTGTGGATGTTGTTCACCTGGACTTCAGTGAGACATTTGACACGGTCTCCCACAGCATCCCATTGGACAAGCTGGCAGCTCACGGCTTAGACAGGTGTACTCTTCACTGGGTTAGAAACTGGCTGGATGGTTAGAAACTGGCCCAGAGAGTTGTGGTAAATGGAGTTAAATCCAGTTGGCGACTGGTAACAAGCAGTGTTCCCCAGGGCTCAGTTTTGGGGTCGGTCTTGTTTAATATCTTTATCAATGACCTGGATGAGGGGATCGAGTGCGCCCTCAGCAAGTTTGCAGAAGACACGAAATTAAGTGGGAGTGTTGATCTGCTGGAGGGCAGGAAGGCTCTGCAGAGGGATCTGGACAGGCTGGATCGATGGGCTGAGGTCAATTGTATGAGGTTCAACAAGGCCAAGTGCCAGGTCCTGCCCTTGGGTCACAACAACCCCCAGCAGCGCTGCAGGCTGGGGAGGAGTGGCTGGAGAGCTGCCCAGCAGAGAGGGACCTGGGGGTGCTGGTTGACCGCCAGCTGGACATGAGCCAGCAGTGTGCCCAGGTGGGCAAGAAGGCCAACAGCATCCTGGCCTGTGTCAGCCACGGGGTGGCCAGCAGGAGCAGGGAGGTGATCGTGCCCCTGTACTCAGCACTGGTCGGACCACACCCTGAGTGCTGTGTCCAGTTTTGGAAGACGTTGAGGTTCTGGAGAGGGTCCAGAGAAGGGCAATGAAGCTGGTGAGGGGTCTGGAAACAGGTCTTGTGTGGAGCAGCTGAGGGAACTGGGATTGTTTAGCCTAGTGAAGAGGAGGCTGAGGGGAGACCTTATTGCTCTCTGCAACTACCTAAAAAGAAGTTGTAGTGAGGCTGGTGTTGGTCTCTTCTCCCAAGTAACTAATGAGAAGACAAGAGGTAATGGCCTCATGTTGTGCCAGGGGAGATTTAGGTTAGATATCAGGAAAAATTTCTTTCCTGAAAGAGTGGTTAGACATTGGACCAGGCTGCCCAGGGAAGTGGTGGAGTCACCACCCCTGGAGGTGTTCAAAAGACGTACAGATGTGGTGCTGAGGGACATGGTTTAGTGGTGGGCTTGATAGTGTTAGGATAATGGTTGGACCTGATGATCTTAAAGGTCTTTTCCAACCAAAGTAATTCTATGATTCTATGGCAGGATTCCCCTCCTTTCATACACACACTTTCAGCTCTCAGGTCTAGTTTCTCAGCTCACCAAAAGAAATCCTACCTTCCTGGCAGAAGGCCATCAGGGTATTCCCAAGAAAACATTCCAAGTGCCTGTCATCCCTGGTGTGTAGAGCTTTATACAGGAGCCAACAGTTCGGACTGCAGAAGGACATGGTATAGTATGCTCAGGAAAGAGTGAGCTAGGATCACTTCACCAGCCAGGTCAAGCCTTCTGCATATACTAATCCTCAGAATGTGTTTATTAATGCTGATGTATGTGGCACTAATTTTGAATATATGCCCTTTTCCCCATAACCATTACCTTACCTTGCTGTATGAAAGACACCGCTCTTCTATTCCCCAGTGGCAGTATGGTCACAGAATCACAGAATGTCAGGGGTTGGAAGGGACCTGGAAAGACCATCTAGACCAATCCCCCTGCCAGAGCAGGACCACCCAGAGCAGGTCACACAGAAACACGTCCAGGTGGGTTTTGAATGTCTCCAGAGAAGGAGACTCCACAATCTCTCTGGGCAGCCTTTTCCAGCACTCTGTCATCCCGCATCCTGGGGGCATAAAACACAGCATGACCAGCCGGTCAAGAGAGTGGATTGTCCCACTGGATTTAGCCTTGGTGCGGCCTCACCATGAGTATTGTGTACGGTGCTGGGCCCCACCATTTGAGAAGGATGTTGAAAGTACTTGAATGCATCCAGAAGAGGGCAACCAAGCTGGTGAAGGGGTTGGCAGATGTGTCCTGTGTGGAGTGGCTGAGGGATTTGGGCTTGTTTAGTTTGGCGAAAACGAGACCTCAGTTCTCTCTCCAGCTTCTTGAGGAGGGGACGTGGAGAGGGAGGTGCTGAGCTCTTCTCCTGGGAATCCAGTGCCAGGATGCATGGGAATGGCTCAAAGCTGCATTAGTCAGGGGAGGTTTAGACTTGACATTAGGAACATAATGTTCCTGGAGAAGAACAGAAATCATAGCTTAAATACCATTTTTCCCCCCATTAAGATTGCTACAGTATTCAAGAATAGCACTACTGCTCCCAGCTGGTATTCATTTTCTATTGGAAACATATGTAGATCTGTTTCATACATATGACAGAAAAGGGACTAGAGCTCTTCCTTGTGTATTAAACCAAGGCTAACTTGCTAGCCAACATGGATCCAAGGCCAAGATACTCTATTGGAGTAGTCCTCTACACAGCTGTCTTGGTTTGAAAGACAGGTGTCTGCGGAGGAAGGCAGGAGCCTCCCTTGAGATGGAAAATGCAACCCCCTTCCCTCCAAATTATTATAATTTTGAAATTAACGGGCCTTCAGGCAAAGATATGGGGAATAGGAATAACAGTTCTTTACTAATATATATATATATATACATAACACAAGGCAGGGGAAAAAAAAAAACAACTTCCTGGTTTACACTGGCAGAGTCAGGAATACAACATGACACCCTGTTAGGGTGGCAGTAGCAGTCCGATAAGATGATGGCTGCAGTCCTCCTGAAGCGATGGATGTAGTTCTGTTGAAGCAGCGATCAGGTAAAAGAGTCTGGTCTTCCTCCGAAGGTCCAGTGGTAGGTAGGTAGCTCTTGTCCTCTGGAACTCCAGTGAGGGGGGGGGAAACTCCTCTGGGAATCCAGTGGCAGAAGGCTGCTAGGCTGTTGGAGATCTCAGTTTTTATTTAGCATGGACTGCTTGGCTCCTCCCCCCGGGCGGAGCATCTCACCCTGGGATGGGGAGTCGCGAGGCAGTTCCTTGATGGGCCATGAACAGGAGATAGCCCAGGAGCGAGTTACCGATGGGTCAGGCGATAAGGCATTGTTGTGCCCAGTAACAGGAGATAGTCCAGAGGGGGGAGGCAGGGAGCACCGCCCCACCTGGTCTCAACAGCTCCTGAAGATGGTAATGGAATACTTTTTTTGGGCACATCTTACACTGTAACCTAGGACAACAGCCCATACCCAGAGATTGCTTTACTTCATCTTTCTTCATCCCAGTCGTCAGTGATGACCCACGTTAACTTTTCTAGCCAGCCAGCTGGGAAACCAAAAGCGCTGCCCCTGAGGCATTCCAGCCTAAGCTTGGCGTACATTGTCTGTGTTCACAGCAGTCGTGCAGGTTTGGAGTGGTGCTAGTGCTCAGCTTGGCTGCTAGTGCTGAGCTTGGCTTCAGCTTTTGTATATACTGAGGTTAATGTGTTTCCTTAGAGTGCTTCTGCTTTACGGTGGACGTGTTGCTGTATCTCTGCTGCTCCTACTTTGTCAAAGGAGCACTTTTCTGGAAACTAGGAAATTGCCTCATCAAGAAAATTGCTTTTCTGAGGCACTAATTACAATCCTTGGGTGACACAAGAGAACATCAATACTGTGATTAAGAAGAAGGGAGTGCTTAGAAATGCTTTTTCTGACTGCTCCATGAGCAAAAAGAATGTTACATTGATTAATGCTTCTGCCAAAAAAACATTCTTGTGAGCTTTTTCTATGGATTAATGTGGTCAGGTCATTCCCACTAAGCAGTAAGTTTTCCATCAGAACAAAACCTCTCTTGTATTAGACCTCTCAACAGTTGCTTGAATGACAGGCATAAACGTGTAACTAACAGGTTTTTTCTCTTCAGTACTAGCATGATCAAGGGAAAATAATAAAAAGGAAAACTCTTCTTGTCCCCATGTTAGTTTTAAAAGAGCCAGTTACATTTGGGCATGGGTGAATTTCCTAAAGCTGGCTTGCATGCTTTAACAGTATCAGAAAGTTTTTTGAGCTTGAATCACCTCTGTAACACCTTTTGTAAGGGTAGTCTGGTGGAAAGCTTATGTGTACCTCCTTCTTTCTTATTTCACTCACACGTTCAGTATTTCTCAGACCACTGTCACTTTCATGAAGCAACTCGATTTCGAAGCTGCTTATAAGAATCTGAGATGATGTGGTATCATGGATTAAACCCATTCTCTGACATAAAGCAGAGCGATGCATTTTCACATTTGGTTTGTGACTCGTGTATTAGATATGTACTGACAGATGCTTCAAGTACTTTGTTTTAAACAATGATGTTTGTACTAGTACGATAATCAACCAGAAAAATGTGCAAATTCACTTCTGACTTAATAACCTTTTGGACTGCTTTGACTAGAAGGCCACTAGGTTGGTCAGGCAGGACTTGCCCTTGGTGAAGACATGCTGGCTGTCTCAAATCACCTCCCTGTCCTCCATGTGCCTCAGCACAGCTTCTAGGAGGATCTGTTCCATCATCTTCGCAGGCACAGAGGTGAGACTGACAGGTTGGTAGCTCCCAGGGTCCTCCTTTCACCCTTTTTAAAAATGGGTGCAATATTTTCCTATTTCCAGTCGCCAGGGACTTCACCTGACTGCCATGGCTTTTCAAATATCATGGAAAGTGGCTTGGCGACTACATCAGCCAGTTCCCTCAGGACTCTGGGATGCATCCGATCAGGTCCCATAGACTTATGTAAGTTCACGTTCCCCAGATGGTCATGAACCTGATCTTCTCTTACAGTGGGAGAGACTTTGCTCTCCCAGTCCCTGCCTTGATGTCCATCTACTCACGAGGTGTGGGAAAAGAGGTTGCCAGTGAAAACTGAGGCAAAAATGTTGTTGAGTACCTCAGCCTTCTCCTTGTCTCTTGTTACCAGTTTGCCAGTTGTGTTCATCAGAGGATTACACTTTCTTTGACCTTCCTTTTCTGTCTGACTTACCTGTAGAAGCCTATGTTATTATTCTTTGCCTCCCTTGCCAAGTTCAGCTCCAGACACATCTTGGCCTTCCTGACCCCATCCCTACACAACTGGGCAGCATCCCTATGCGTTTCCCAGGGTACCTGTCCCTGTTTCCACTGTCTGTGCATTTACTTCTTGCTCTTTAGTTTGCCCAGCAGGTCTCAACCCAGCCATGATGGTCTCTTGCTTTCCTTTTCCTGATTTCTTACACCTGGGGATCAAGAGGTCTTGCGCTCTGTGGGAAGCATCCTTGAAGATCTGCCAGCTCTGTTCTACGCCATTGTCCCTGAGGGCAGTTTCCCAGGGGTCCTATTGCCTAACTCCTTGAAGAGCTGGAATTTGCTTTCTTGAGATTCAGCATCATGACTTTACTCTTTGTCTGCCTCATATCCCTCAGGACTGTGAACTCCACCAGTGCATGATCACCGCAGCCCAGGCTGCCTCCAATCTTGGCATAATTGGTTAGCTCACTTGCGTTGGTGACCAACAGGTCCAGTATCGCATCCCCTCTGGCAGGGCTGTTGGTTACCTCGCTTAAGAAGTTATCCTCGGCACACTCCTGGAGTCTCCTGGATTGCCAATTTCTGTGGGAATTTTAAAACATTGTCACATAATTTTGCTGAACGTAACAATCTGAACTCTGCCTTCCTTAGAACTGCAAAATCTTATCTGAAAGGTGACTTCTTTAAAAGTGAGAAATCTCCGTAAATTTTTAGATGAATTTTGATTGCCATTTCTGTAACACCTCAAATAGAATACATAACTGTAAAAAAGTTTAGCAGAAAATGTTTACAGTGACAGATTATTTTTGGACTGAGAAATTCCACAAAAATAATTAGATCTGTCACTAGATGTTTAATATAATAGTTGTTTTGACAGCTCTGAACCACATGACAATGAAGACTTTTTTTCAAGCTGTTCTGACCCTGCTTTTGCAGATAATTCCACTTCTGCTTTGCTGTGAAAAATTCATTCCACACTTCATGGGCTCAATTTTTTTTTTTTTAAGTAAACCCATTATGAAATATTTTATCAAAATCAAAAGAAAAATCCTAAATATGTTTTAAATGACTAAGGAAGAGACATCTTTATTAGACTGTGTCATTCTGAGGAAGCTTTTTATTTTTGCAGAGATTTTTTTTTGTATCAGCTTAATTTTGCCTTCAAATACACGAGTGGCATAACTAATATAATTTAAAACCATTTAAGATTATATAAATAGAACTTGTCAAGGTATTAATTTTTTTCCTCTGTTTTTCAGCTATACTAATAGCAGATATTACTATATTTTGTGCAATTTTGGGAATGCTGAAAACAGCAACATATAACGGATCCCTGTATGAAAAGAAACATGTACAAATTGCTTGAAACTTTTTAAAGTATAGTTTTATTGCCTTTCAAAATTTAAACAGATAGTTATTAAGGTATATACGCAACTTTTTATCTGCTTACATAGTATATTTGGACATATTTATTTGCTTACTTAGTATGTTTGGACCGAGTTCAAAAGTGGTCTACAAGTTCCAAGATAAACTGCTCTAGAAATGTCCTAGATTTTTGTTAGAATAGAGCAACATTTATAGAGGTAAAAAAATGAAATAATTATTTGTAGCTGTTTCTATGTACAAAAAAGTTATTGCCTATTTGCTGGGCAAGAGAGTTTGACTCCTTTCTTCAACTCTTTTTCATAATTGTTTTAAAAGAATTAAATTTAATACTTTTTTCCATGTTAAGTTTGGTATTATCATCTGCAACATTTTCAACTCAGCATGATGCTGTGAGATCCTGATGCATTTCTCAGCAAGATTTTAACCTTCCGCATTGACTGTTTCAAACAAGGTGGGCCATGGCATGGAACTCAAGTCAATAAATCTTACAGGACTTCTGGATTTGAACAAGGGTATCTCAAGACAGTCGGTTTTGCAAGTCAGGCAGATTATCTCAGAAACCTTTGTACAAATGACATTGGAGAAATGGGAGGTACAGAACAGAAGAGATAGAGGTCATCTGCAGAGGGTGGAAGGTGTGCAAGAGAATGGCCTGGGGAATAGGAAGATGCGGGTTGGGGGTGTAGGCACTTAGAAACTATTTAACATTATTGATCTGAGGGATTTTGTAAATGACAGAGGGAAAAAGAAAGATGTTTACAGGATTGTCTTGCACCCACTGTTCAGTCAAGAGATGGCAGACGATAACCCAATAGACATACTGAAATCACAGTTGTATGGCAAAAAGCCCCACAACTCAAATGTAAAGCAACAGCAATAGGATGCTTGCCTGGGAAGTTTTGAGAAAGTTTTAACTCTGTGCTCTGTCTTGTTCAGCTTGTCTTGTACTTAACTCTCAGTGTCCTGTCACAGGCAAGTGTCCTGGTCACCAAGGCACTGAGCTCTTCTAGAGTCTTTTGTCTTTTCCACTTGAGCCACTGTATGTAACTATTCCTTGCTGACAGGAAGGACAAAATGGAGGGACATTGTGTAGCTCAATGACTGTAGCACCTCAGTCTTTCCTTATGGCTATAGTTTTTAGGAGAAGCTCTGTGCTCTGAGAAATCTTCCTTATTGAAACCAGAATGTGACTCCCTAGCATATCATCTTTCACGGAAGAAAGTGAAATACAGATCATGTTATGTGTTTAAGTTGGAACCCTGTGTGCCTTTTGGTATGGCATACGAAAGATACAGAAATATTCTTAACGTATGTGTGCTGCCCTGATCCTACTGTTCCTGTTGGGCAGCGGTCTGTACTCAGCTGAGTTAGCTTTGTTATAAATATGAGAGTTTGAATGAATAAATGTTCTCTGGCTAAAGATTTCACAGTTAATTACTTCAGAATGACAGTATAGCCCCAAAATAGAAAGCAGAGGATCAGCATGTGACTGTTCGTTCTGCCTTCCCAGCAAGGCTTCTGTTGGCAGCAAATGCCAGCTGCAAATAAAAATAGAAGGTGATAAGCAACTAGGATCTTTAGTTAAATGCAGAAGTCACTCTCCATGACGGCAAGCAGTCCGGAGCAACAATGAAGTCTCTCCGATTCATTAGTGCTGAAGCATTCGTGTCAAATGCGGAATTTGCCAGGAAGAGTCTCAGTGGTGTTGCCCATAATCTTTTTCCTCTTCTTTTTAAAGCCAGCTATTTACTGGAGCAAGGGGAAGTGATTCATGACTTGGTAGAGAACTGGCCACTTGCTGACTTTAACATGGGAAAGCTTTTGGCGACTACTGTGGACTGCCAGGAAGACCTGAGCCACAGAACCTGCTCAGTATGCTTGGAAAGCTGTCTGACAGGGCTGAGAGACTATGTGCTGAACCATCCTTCTCCCTACGCAAAAAGGTTGAAAGTGGTCGACCTGACGGGTATGAAAGATGTTGAAGTGCAGTTTTGTGAGTGTAAGAAGACAATGGGCAGGTGGGCCAGGACACAGCTTCTCTCTAAGCTTTGTTTAGAACTGCTGGTTTACCTGCAACAAACACAGTGCAACCCAGGTACCTTTGAAATCAGTATTGATGTGCTAATTGACCTGTTTGTTACAGAACGGAGCTATGAGCTGGTAGTGCAGGCCCTCATGAAGAAATGCTATTGTCCACTGAAGATCTGCTGTGTGGCATTCAGATCGGACAACCTGGCTTTGCAGAAATTCTTCTATATCATAAAGCTCACTGATACCTCTTTATTGCGCAAGCTGGAAATAGTTCACAACGTTCACTTGGAAATGGAACACTTGGAAATACTCTTCAACAGTATCCGCTTCCCTCTATTGATGTCCTTGACCTTGCCAGCACGAACATTTAATGTACGGAGGTTCACAGCTACAGATGAACGGATACTTGCTAATATTGGGGAAAAGATGGGTGAAATGACGCAGCTGACTGAGCTGAGTGTGGCGTTTTCTATACTCACAGGAAGGATACAGAAACTGCTCAGGTAATTTGGTCATCCTGCTTTCAGTCAGACTGTAAAGAACAGCCCTTTGTGCCATCAGCAAGCTGAGAATCTCTGAGAATATACCCTTCTCTGGGAAGTGAGTACATCTCGGGGGGTGTGTGAGAAGGGGCAGCAGGAAGCTGGGAAAGAGTATTTGTTGGGGAGAATTGGAAGCCAGTGTGTATATGCCATGCACTTAGAAGAATAAGAACTGCCTGTTCTTATTAGTCAGAGGCCATCTCATGAGTACGATGAGAATATACGTTTGGCTGTCACTTAAAAGAGGGGTACATGCAGGCATGTTTGATTTGCCACATTCTTGAGCTTATATCTCAGTCAGCTTGGGCTGGCCTTTGGTGCAAGATCTGAGTCATATTCCAAGTATTTTTCCAGGTCTCTAGTGAATTTTTGTCCTCTAAAAAACAGGCAGTAAATATACTAAGATTCCACAGATACTGTACTTTTAGGTGGGCAGGGGGGTAGTAGGCTCTGATTTGGTTTGAGACTTTGATTTCAGTTGTTTGTTGTGTCTGTTGATCTCAAGGCAAGAGAGATCTGATGTTTTCCTGTACAGCAGATTGAGCTAATATATGAATATTCATTATGAATTCCTAGGAAAACTGGCAATTCTCAAAAAGATAACAAGCTGCCAGTGAACAGTTTTCATATTTGAACAGAAAATAACTATATGTTTTTCAGAGCATCTTTTAAAAAAAAGGGAGACAAAAGTTTGATCGAGACAAATCACCTTGATCTAAAATTCCTCCTGTACAAAGAAGTACTTTCATTTAAAAGTTGTGAATGGCACGCTGCTGATATTGATAGAAATAAATTACATGTTTCTAACCTTGAGCCAGCTGAGGTCTGTGGCAGAAGTCTCACTAAGATTTAGAATGTATGAAAGGGTTCTCTTGATTTTCATCTGTCAGGACTATTTTATATTCAACTAGAATATTTGCACATAATCCCAGGCACACTTCTTCAAACCTTGTTCTTCATCAGAAGGTCTCTTTGCAACCCCAGAACAATACAGTGTGTAAACCTCTTTGGCATTTAAAAACATAGTAGAAACAAATCTAGAAACAGAAGGAGATGTCTTGTTAGAATGCTAATTGACTTTCATCTTGGAATGAATCCTTCCTTAATGGAATTGATGTAAATCTCTGGAATTATAATAGCTATTATAAGCAGCCACCAATGCTTCTATTCTAGTAATGATCTACTATTAATTCAGCAAGTAATAGACACCTGACGACATATAACTGGTTACAAAATAGACACATAAAATGTTACCAAATTAATCCCCATTAAAACAACAGTTAAGAGTCAAATAAAGTAGGAGCTAATTCATGGAACTGATTTTGGGAGGAAAATATACTTGTCTTTGTTCTCACATGCTTCTGTTTCTCAAAAGAGGTTAGAAACAATAATGAATGTGACAGATGGCTGCATTCATGATGTGGACAGTTATATGAAATTTGGTAAACGTAGCTATTCAATGTTTTACGCCAAAACTTTTTTTTCTCTTTAATTCTGCAGCCCACTCAAAACTCCACTGAAGATGCTGGATGTTTCTAACTGCTCATTGAACCATGCTGATATGGTCTATTTAGCCAACAGCTTTCACGCTAATCACTTAGAAGCCCTGGACCTGAGTGGACACAATATACCTGACCTTTACCCATCCGTATTCTTTAAGCTTCTCAGCCATTCCTCTTCAGTACTCAGGATTCTTACCCTGGAGGACTGTAACATCCAAGACACTCATGTCAACATGTTGATTGTAGCTTTAAGCCCTTGCCAGAAACTGCAGGAGTTTAAGTTTCTTGGAAACCCACTGTCATCCCAAGCACTTAAACAGCTTTTCACATTTCTCTGTGAGTTGCCAATGCTGAAAAATGTGGAGTTCCCAGTTCCAAGGGACTGCTACCCTATTGGCATCACCTACCCAATTGATGATGCCAGTCTCTGCAGGTTTGATCACCAAAAATATGAAAGTGTAGCAGAGGACCTTAACCGCATTTTACGCCAAGCAAATAGGGAGGATGTGAAGGCTTCAACTCCACTCTTTGGCAGTTACGATGCAGCTGTTCAGGAGACAAACAATGAACTGGGAGCTCACTTGATCAAGTCCTTCAAAGAGACTTTAGAAAAGTTCACTACTTCTCTTAATGAAATGAGTTAAAGATGTCATGTAGTACTGATGAGATGCTCTGTCAAATCAGAAGTTCATTTAGTCTTTTCTAGAACTGCGCCTTCATTGATCAGCCTTGAGTTTTCTTTAATTTCTTGGCTGAATTTACTTCTGTTTGAACAGCCTCTGATCATCTGAGGTATTTTAACTATGCTGTATCTATTGCATATGCCTTACACAAGCACTGCTACAGGGAGGATCCATAATAGCTTATTATTTTACAGAAAAGCACTTTGTTTCTCAGTAAAACAATAGTGTCTAAGCTTGGTTCATTTCTTACACAGTTCCCTCTGGATTTGACAGTGAGACTTGTAGCCCTACAGAAAAGGAAGGAAAGCCCTTTCCCATGTCCGAAAGATTGTGAGCCTATCCTCACTTACGGCTCCATAAACCAATTTTTTTTTTGCCCTTGGCCTTCCAAATTCACCAGTCTGTGTCTTATCCAATACCTTCCCAACAGAGGGGGATATACAACAGCCTCTGAGTCCCTGTGCCTCTCTTTCTTCTGTAGAGGCAAGCATGATAAACCTCCTTTTGTGTGGGGAGTTGCAGAGTCTGTCTAATACATTGTGCTGGTGAGGAGTAAGGTTCCATATCGAGGAGGCAGCAAACCAAATGGCTGGCTGACAGCAGGAGTTCTCCCCTCTCTTCCCTCAGCAATATAAAGCAGCATATGAGGGGCTCTGCTGAAGCTCCTGCAAAGTGTGATTTGCAAAGGCGTGCCAGGACAGGGCTGCCATGCTTGTGATGTCAGCAGGTAAGTGCCTCAAGCTGCTGATTTTGTAGAATCAGCTTCTTGAATCGGTATCCTGCTGCTTCCAGCTGTTTTAAAGAAAGTCTAGGACAGTGGTAATAATGCAAAAAATACTAGTGTCAAAAACACACATAGAAAAATTAATCCAATGCCAATTTCAAAAATGTGGAAAAGGGACAGGGTGGGTTGCTGAGTAACTAGAAATTACTGCATAAAATATTGCCCTCTTCTTTCAGGACTGTGTATTGTTCTGCTACAGAAGTGCAACCAGTGCCTGGAAGGATCACATTTATTTGGCAAGCTCCAGTGCAAGAAATGTATTTGAGTGACAGAGTAAACAGCATCCCAGACCCTCACACCCTGTGTTGGAACGTGGGTAAAGGGGCCAACAGAATGTCAGGATGCAGCAGTAGGGCCACAAAACAAATCTGTGAAGAGTACTATAATGAGGGGGGGAATCTCTGGGTAGTAGGCAAGTGTCATCGTCTACTCGGCTTCTCACCTGTCATGCTTCAGACTAGGCCGAAGAGAAAGATATTAGCAAAACTTACCTATTGTCAGCTAATTTGAGACCTCTGCTGACGGCCTCTGTCAACTGTGTCAGAGCCCAATAATGCTGGATCTCATCATCTGAGAGTAAGGCAGAAACTTTCTTCATTTAGGCAGTGCTGGTTTGTGAAGCTTGCTGTTTATCCACAACAAGAATATGCAGCTACTAACCTAGTTTTTTTAAAAAAAAATTTAAAAATTAATGGACTGAGTACTAAGCAGGTTCCACAGCATGCATTTAAATGATTTTTTAATGTCGTCTTAGCATATATTCTTCCTTCTAACATGTTTTGTTGATTAAACATATGATGGTAAAATTGAAAGTGAATGGATGTGACCTGTTTATGTTTACAGAGCGCTAAAAAAAAAATGGAAGTAATCTAAGTTGCCAAGCCAAGAAGCTGTGATTTAGAAAATGCCAGGATTGGGTTCCATATGGTCTTGCTTATATTTGGACAGAGTTCCAGGGCTCCCTTGTCCTCACCTCTACTCTTTACCTTTCCCTCCCTCTGCCCTTGCTGTTCTTTCCATCCTAGACTTGATCCATGACTTCTCAGCCAGATATAAATGGTTTGAATTTTGCCCGGCCAAGGATCTACTCCTTTGGGATGAGTCGTGGCACTTCCTGTAGCTGGGAGAGGACATTCCATGCACAGTAGCTGCAAACCTATGTGTAGTGATTCCTCCACCCTGGCAGCAGGGTCAGCTAACAGGTTGTACCTGGTAACGAAGGGTGGCTGCTTTGGAAGCATGTTGTGCTGCAACAGCCAGTCCCCATCTCTTTCAGTACACAAAAAATAGACAGCTTGTTCATAGATCAGCTCTTCTTTCAGAACATTTAGCTGCCTGATGAAGACTGCTACCTGTGCAGCTATCTGCTTTCTTCTTGCCTAAAGCCAATCCTGGTCTACCCTCTTTCTGCTTCCCCGGAACTCCTGCCTGTCTTCCATTTTCAGTCTTACGTATACATGCTGTCTGGTTATGACTCTCTGGGCCAGGAGGAGTATATAGAGGCCATGGTTTTAGTTTGAGTGCCCAGTGAGGATCAGCACTATGTCTGTCCCAAATACTCCCTTTGAGCCCGCAGTACGGAAAGCCTTGCATTATAGAAGTGGCGTGAATGCAGCATTTCATGCAGAACAGCAGTGAATGATGGACAAACAGTTGGATCCAGGTGCAGAAAGAATTACTTTTCTTTCGGCCCGCACACCTGTGGGTTTATCACTGCATATCTTGACTGAATGACAGATTCATAGGCCTGGATTTTTCTGGTTGCAAACACCTGTATGAAGAAATCTTTAATCAATATGCAATATACACAGGTGTGAGTGCATATGTATAATTATTTAATATGATCAGTTATCTTAATTATTGAATGCATAATATCATATAATATATGATTATTGGAATAAATGATGCACTATATTATACATGGGTATATTGACTGCATATAATTTACACATGGGCAACACACTGTGCTGAGCAAGGAAATAAAACTGCTCTACTCAGTGCCCTGTTGCTATATTTAGTACAGCTGCACATGTGGTGTTTATGCAAAGGAGCCAGTACTTATGTCTGCATTAGAGTGAGTAAATTCCTACACCCTAAATATTCATATCAAGGAAATGTGAGGCATTAGCTCTAGTGAAAGAAACCTTCTGTTTGTCTGCAGGCAAGCAACTTTCATGCACTGCTTTGCTCCTGCACCTCAGCGTGAGCTCGGGGAGAACAGCCTTTGATAGAGGGATGTCCGTCTGCTGTGACCTGCTTGATTTCTCAGAGATCTTTCCTCTTTCTGTCATAGATTGCACACTGTGATAGTGAACTGTTAAGGTGTGACCCATCAAATTAATCTCCTTCAAAATCAACAAAGCACATTAGTTGGGAACAACTTGTAATTCGGACTAAAAAGAATTGGATTTATACTAAGGTTTAATGGGTAAGAGGAGCTGAGGAAAGCCAACACTTTGCTGAAGCATTCACCCTGAATGAGGGTGCTCATTACCTTTTTGAGAAGAAGGCCTGTTTTCTGGCATTGTAAAGTCTGACCTTTAGAAAACTTCCTCAGGCTTCCCACACCTTCTAACCTCTGTGCAGGCAGACACATTCCTGAGACAGATACTGCTTTTATTCAGGCAAACTTTATTACTATCACTAAGTACAGCTGGTCAGAACAATCTTAGCTAAATAGTTTTTGTTAAGAATCAGTCACTTTGTCAAATCATCAGGCTCAGAGGAGCCATGTAAAGCAAAGAATGTAACGCAAATTAAAACAGAACTGAAATGACAGGTAGGACTGGTACAGCATATTTCAGATGCCTTCAGCTTTTGCCCTAGCAAAAATCTCATCTATTTTTTGTTTTCAAAAGTACAAATTACATTTCTCTGAGATTTTCATGAAAGCAGATGCACGTTCTGTTTATGTGCAAGCTGTCACTACCTGCCTTTGTGCAGCTGCCTCTGTATCAATGGCAGTGACGATTCTAGAAACCAGAGGACTTTGACAATTGTCGCTATGAGCTAGAATTTCTTCTTCAGCTGCTCCTGAAGGTAGAGTCCCTGTAGCTGCATAACTGCTTTCCCAACCATTGTACATCCAGTCTTTATCATTCATAAGAAGAAAGAGAATGAATATATAATGTCCAGGGCTGTTTTGTGGATCTATCTTGAATTTTTCCTCAATGCAATCAATACAACTAGATTGTGCACACCAGGCACACCCAAACCAGATGTTTTGATAGGTGCTAGAGAAGTTGCACTTCTGTATGTAACAGAAGTATCTTGAAGAAATTTAGCATCCTATCAATTTGAAGTATTCACCTTCATTTTGGTATTAAATCCTTTCAAAACATTCTGAGGAAAAGAAATACTTTAATGTTGTCTAAATGTTACAGTTTTTTCTTTCTTTGCTTTTGGTTTTTTCCCATTCCGAGAGGTGCATAACATGGACAGTGGGAAGGAACAAACGACGAAGCCAACATGGGTGGGTGCAGATGGCAGTGCTGCACAGAGAGATGCTTGAGCCCCACAGGGGAAATGCTGAAATGGTTGTGTCTTTGTACCAGTGCAAGGGAAGGGAGCTTGGCCTCTGACAGGTATGACAGACACATTCTTTTGTTTCTCAGCTATTATGCCTTTACAGCATTAAAACTGATCATGGGACTCAACCCCAGCAAAATTAAATGCATCATCCCCAAGGTACCAGAAAGGCCAGCTCTGCCCAAAGCGCATGGACACCCCGTTGCAAATGATGTGACTTTCCGTAGCCTGCACATTCCCCAGACAGAGGTTTGAAAACACAGTCACTGCACCAGCTTTTGTCATCGAAAGATGCTGAAGATTGTGTTTATGTTGTTTTATTTTATTTGGAGAAAGAAGGAGAGTACACACAGTAGGAGAGATACAGATTTAAAGAAAAACAACCCAAACTACAACTTTAAATATTTTCTCCTTGAACCAAGGACTGTGCCTGATTTATTCTGCCATATAAATATGAAATAGCAAAAGAGATCAGAAAGGAATGGCACTGCATCAAGCCAATTCTTAACTAAAAAGGCTGAATTGAAAAGGAAAAAAACCCATACAGATCACAGGCTGAAACCAAGAAGCGGCCACAAATCAATTGCAACTGCTTTGTTCAGTGCTAAAATCACAACCTGCAGAGATTAGGAAACGCACTAGTGCTCATCAATTAGCAGCCAAACGTTTGTTTGAGTAAACCACAGGAACCGCCCCACAGGCAGCCTGTCGGGGTGTGGTCAGGAACCCTCTGCAGGGTTGGCAGAATCCGGCACCACGCAGCGCTGACAGTAACATCTGGCCAGGAGCCTGGTAAGCCCCTGAGATGCCTCAGCTGAGGTACTGACCCCATTAATGCTCTCAGGGACCTTACCACTTAAAAGAGAGACGTGCCTTTATCATAGGAATGTCTTGGGTGTTTAAAGCCTTTAGTGATATCCTGCCGTTTCTCTCTTATTGTTTCTTTTTATACTCTCGTACAACAAGTGAGAATAAAACAGATGTTAACAGTGGCAAATTCAGAAGACAGAAAAAAGTAGCAGAAAGCAGATGATGATACCCAAGGAACAGACCTAAAACAGACTCAATACCGTCGTAAGAGTGCATTTCAACAGACCCTTTCCTTACAACAACTGACAAGGCAGTTTTGTGGCCAACAGTTCAAATCATTAAAGTGCACTGGTAGTTTATCAGCAGGAGAGAGAAATCAGTCTAGAAGTGCTACATGGCAAAATACCTGTGCAAGTTAAAAGACCAAGAAAGGTAACTGACCTGTTTTAGAATATACCTTTAATATTATAACGAGAGAAACTGGACATCAAAGTGCCAAGTATAAACTTAGAGCTCTCTAGAAAAGAGACAACATGCTTGTCTAGGAAGATGAGTGACCATTACATGTGAGAGCAGCCTGCAGCTGCAGCATGACTGAGGAGCAATAGGCACACAAAGACGTGGCCGAGGCTGTCAGCTCAGAAATACCAGTGCAAAGCCGTGACAGGACACACTTCTTCGTGCTGGGTCTGTATTTGCAAAAACCCCTCTGGCAATCTTTACCCTCTTCCATGCCACATCAGCTGTCCCCTCCGCCCACCCGAGCTGCCGACCTTGCTCCCACAGAACCTGTTAGTACTCACCAAGTGATGAGGTAACAAGAGACAACAGGTGCAGCCTTTGCTGGATCACTTCACCACTATGGGATTAAACAATATGGGGAAAGAATCAACCAAAGAAGTTAGGAGGTGAGAAGAACTTGGTTTGTAATTCGATGGCAGACATTTGGCAGATCCAATACATTTTAAATGAAATCGGTTAAAGTTTGCACCATCCCAGTTCCTTTGCTCTTGGTGGGAACCTGCCAGTGCATACTCGCTGAGATTTTCTGATAAACAAAACTAAAATACTCAATCCAGTTCCTTATGTAAGCAATGTTGTGCAAACACGCAAATTATTTGCATGCTCACGTACACCTTGTCTGCTTAGAAAGAATACTGTTCACGTTCATTCAAATATGAAGACATGTGTTAATTAAATTAAATGTATGCACTCATACCTCACTTAATTGAAAAATAAGTCGGACTTTAATTAGATGAGGAAATTAGAATGTATCATTCACTGCCTGTTAGGCTGTTTTGTTCTAACTAAGGTCTTGCATCCTTTTAGTGACAAAACAATATATTGATCCTGTTTCTCATAATGACTACATTTTACATGACTTATTTCCTTACAAATGAAAAATCTATAGAAAGAAGAAAGAGACATCAAAAAGACATGCCTTGGTGATCAACGAGAGGAAACCCTGGTGGTTAGTTTGAACAAAGTGAACATACAATCAATGACAGATTCAAGTTCAAACTAAATGTTGGTTGAAACGCTCGTGCTTTGCAAAGACGTTCCCTTTCCTGCTCTGGTGTCACATTCTGAAAAGAGGCAGGAGAGGGCAGAAACCCATTAGGAAATTCATCTTCCACAGCACGTACAACCGCGAGGTACATCGGGACGGGGAAGGTCTGCACAAACACCCCTTGGGCAGAGAGTGAGCTGAAACATGACTCACTCAGGAATATGGTAGGACCAAACCTCTCTTCACCAAGACACGGGGAAAAAATCCACAAAGCAGAGACATAACAATGTCTTTTCCTGATTGCCATTCGTTTCTGCATGCCCAGTGGATAAATACGGATAATTATAACGAACAGTTTCACATGTTGATGCTTGTCTCAAACCAAGCACCTGAATGTTCTCCATCACTAGTAGTGTTAAGTAATAATGGGGTTTATTCTGAAAGATATCCTATGTCCATTCTACTGTGTTTGTTCAACTGGAGCAAAAAGAATCTTTATCCCCTAAGGAACAATATTTAATTTTTTCAAATGCATCAATTTATATCTTTGCTAAAATTCAACCTAAACTGGAATCTTGACATATTTTCTATTTCCATAGATGTTCTGCTTTGTCAAATTACAGAAATTATCAGATCTTTTTAGAATATGAGCAGACAGAAAGCCACCAGACAAATGCAGGGAAATGAAAATAAGAGATTGACCTGGAAAACATGCCTGTGTTTTTCCAGCAGCAGCAGAAAGCAATGCTCTTGCAAGATGCATCTAAGGATAAACAGGAGAAAGTTTAATGTTCACAATAAATTCCTTCTAGAAATTATAAAAATCAGTGGTTCAATGATGTAAATGAATTCTTCGTACTGTTACCAGAATAACCAGAGTTTTGGCACCAGTAAAGAGCACACTCCAACACAATTCTGACCTCGGTATTCTCAGTTAACAGGGGAGCTTCTGTCTCCCAAGGCACTTGCTTAAGGAGGAAATGCATTTGCTGCACCAAGTGTAGCACCCAGCAGGCCATCACACTGAGAACAAACCCACTGTTCACTGCCAGGCCGTTCAAAACCTTTCGCAAAGGGAATACCACTAAAGTAAATATTCTGTACTGCAATGAGGACCTGCTACAGAGGATCAGAAAGGTAATTCTCAAAAGTGCCCCCGCTGTACTTACTCTTTGATCTCAACTTTATCTTCCTCCTTTGCATGAAGGTTCTTTACTTCCTTCAATCAGAAATTGGAACCCAAGCAGAGAAAAGATTGTAAGCCAAGGGAGTCTGACGAAATAGGAACTTTTATGGAACAACTTCTGAACCAAAAAGCAGCAGTGCAGGAAACAGAAAAGGAAATCCACTTTCAGAAAAGCCAATACCTTTGCTGACCAAAGGAAGTGAATTACAAACCATTGCAGGCTGGCAAGATGTAACAGCAGTAGGGGATTACAAATTAAGACTTACTTAAGCAAGGAGTAAAGTTTATGGTGAGGCAACGAGACAGACAAAGAGCAGCAGATATTTGGAGTATATATTTGCCAACCAGAAAGTCAGCATTTCAGCTATCAGAGATGAAAAGTTGCTAGAAGAGTAAGCCAAGATTCGATTAAATCAGTCATTAAACACTTCTGATTTAGTGTTGCGCACTCAGACCTGAACAACAAATTAATACAGTAAAGCTGAGAGACACTCAAGAGCCAAATTGTGCCAGTTTTTTAAAACTATATTAGTATTAGTTTTGTCTTTTACAGTAACATGTAACAGCCTGCCGAGAGCACAAGCAATGTGCTATGCAAAACACAAAGCCGTATAGAGATTGTGCCCTCGTGATTATCTGTTTTCCAAACTTTCACTATTACTTTGTCTCTGTCCAGAGGCTATCAATCTTTTCTTTCCTATGATTTTATCTCCAGTATCTATTCACGTGGTGCAACACCACTACTTCAGTGTTTGCATACCTTCAGCTTACGTGGGACTCTCTGTGTTGCGGTCCTTGGCTAGTACTGCTCAGCAGGAGAAGTCATCACCTGGTCCTTACTGGCTCTAAAATGTAGTTGTCCACAGTCTTTGGGGAAAGGGCCATAAAAGACATCCTCCTTTTGCACATTTTTTTAGTCTGTCAAAAAAAAATTAATCAGGACAGTGCTTAGTCTTCAACACCTACCAGAACACTGTGACAATCGTTATATGGTTTGGTGCATTCTTCAGTCCCGAGTGGGCTGGGCTTTGGCAGTTAGTGACCCGGTCGTAAGCTCTTGTCACATCAGATCATAACTGTGGCTGATCACACTAAGCCAGTTGGTTTTTCAGACTTACCTGGGCTATAAAAAACATGTCAGTGATGCTGAGATTGCAGGAGTATGGGGACATTTTCCCCCATTCTTATTTGTTTTGCTGATGGTGAAAGTATGCAGCAATGCAGCATATTTCAGATGTGTTCAGAAGAACAGCAGTTCCCGTTCTCCTCAGCAATGTAAAAACCTGTGACTTTTCTTCTCCTCCATCCACAGTGGGATTGTGCACAGAGCTACACCTATGGAATATGTTTGGATTTTCGTCTTGTTTTCACATGAGGTGGCATGCCCCATGGCTTTCTTGGTGGGTTCCTGTAACCGTTGTTTTCTTCAGTGATGCTGAGCTTTCTGTTCTGTATTGCTATTTAATTCCTGGTGCTGGATTTGTTTTGTTGTGCACATCAGAAATGGAAAGGCTAGTGGTTGCCATGAAAGCTCGGAGTCCGCACAAAGTTTGCCAGATAGCGCAAAAACTCACTTTGTGTCTGTGTGCAAGGAAAAGAAATTACTTGGCAAGTGCTCAAGGAAAGGAGGGGGGGGTGGGAATAATGAAACAACGGTTCTGCATGCTCTGTGGCTCATTTAAGATTTTTCAAAGCCATGGTTGTCTTTTGATACTATGAAAACCCAAACATTTCTCTGAAAACAGAGGGGTACTGTAATGTCGTCTGAACTGAGAAAACTAGGTGATGGAACCTGTACGCTGGGGGCTGGACTGGATGACCTTTAAAGGTCCCTTCCAACCCAAACTGATTCTGTGGATTATAAACAGTCATTAATAAACTCTAACTTCGGAGAAAGCCTCCAGGTAATTAATTAGCTCCAGCACTGCGCTGCCCTCCTTCAGAGAGATTAAAACATGACGAGTCCAAAACACACCACGCACTGGCAAAGTCAGTTTTCATGACGCTAAAAGACCAATAACTCACAGTGTTGGGATCTCACCATGTAAACTTGTAATATGATAAATAGCCATTATATAAATCCATTTTACTATGATTTTCATGTAATGGGTCACTAACATGAATAGCTGTTTGTAATAAAATTTAAAGAAATCAGTTCAGAAGGATGGGAATGCTTGGTGACAACAACAGAGCATGGCAGGATCAGACCATAGCATGCTGCTGATGCTGGCGTGTTTCTCACTGAGTTTTCCTCTCTTGTGAATGGGAGCAGGGTGATGACACACCACACAGTTCAGCAGGGAAAACTCGTACTTGCCTGGCACGATACTCCAGCAGCGGGGGACGAGCTCACTGTGGCAGCACTGGCGACTGGGGCAGTGTAAGGCTGAGTGTTGTCCCCACCGGCTCCACCACAGGATCGGTGGCATCGCATTAGCTACAAGGAGAAAGGCAGCAACCAAGTGATTGCTGTTAAACCACACAAACCCATAACCCATCACTGTAGCTCTTACCTGTCATGTGCAGTGGTGTGGGGTTTTCCAACAAACAGCAGAACTCTCCCCTGTGGAGACACCTGCCCCCCTTTATTCCCCCCTGGGTGCCACCCAGGCTGTCCCGCACTCAGCTCCGGTTTTCAGTTACAAGATGAGTGAACACTAAGGACTCACAGACTTTGAAACAGTGGGATTTTTGGTCTGGCAGCAATACCACAAATAAATTTAAAAAAAATATAATCAAAAGCTTTAGCCATGTGTATGTAACGTTAACTACCAGACGTTCTAAGAGCCTGAGCATGGCTTTCCCCTCCTTTTTGTGACTAGCAGGCAGAGAAACGACAAAGGAAAAGAGTTGATTGAAACTTTACCTTTAATAGATTAAAGGAATGTACATGGGCTTTACATTGTCTTCCTTCAAAATTAATAAACCAAATCAAGACTCTTCTACCTGTCATCAGCCTACAAAAGCAGTTTTTGCCTTTGAAACCAAACTAACAGAGTCTGTGCTTCTGGCTAAACAAAACTGAAAAAAACTATAAATGCTTGGGGCTTGCCCACAGAACGTGCTGCCTGGTTAACCGTTTTAGCTAAAAGAGAATAAAAAACCACCGTCAGATGTATTTGTTTCCGCCGGCTCTTTTCCTGCTTATATTGAAGTATCTAAATAATAACGGTTGGGGCCGAGCGGCGCTGGGCTCCTCCTTCCCCATTTCAGAGATGGGGAGGACCCTCACTGCCGCCCTGGCCATGGCCCTCCCCCCTCCCCCCGGGGCTGCCCCATCCCCCATCTGTCAGTTCTGTGGGCATTGTGCGATGGCGGCTTGAGGGGAGGGGGGACGAGTATAGTGGCGGAGGAGGAGGAGGAGGATGAAGGTGGGGCTGAGGAGGAGGATGAGGACGAAAATGGGGACGAGGAGGACAACAGAGATGCAGATGAAGTCGAGGATGAATATGAGAATGAGGATGAGGATGGAGATGAGGATGAGAGGAGGATGAGAGGAGAAGGATGAACATGGGGACAAGGAGGAGGAGGACGAGGAAGGGGATGAGAAGGAGGACGAGGATGGGGACAAGGAGAATGACAAGGAGAAGATGGAGATGAAGAGGAGGATGAAGAGGAGGGCAAAGGTGGGGACGAGGATGAGGATGGGGACAAGGAGGAGGATGAGGAAGATGGGGATGAGGAGGAGGACGAAGATGGAGACGAAGATGAGGATGGAGATGGAGATGAGGATGGAGATGGAGATGAGGAGAATGATGAGGACGAAGATGGGGACGCCCCAGCAGGTGGTCACTGTGGCTGGTGCGGGAGCAGAGCTTGCCGCTGCAGGCACTCCTGCCCCTCGGGGAGCCCCTTGGCCACATCTGCCACCCGCAACTGTGCCTGGGAGCCCCACGAAGGCTTCATATGCCTCCCCAAAAGCATCCTCTTCCTCGGCATAAGCCCTGGCCCCTCTGGCGTGGCCCAGACCCGGGTGTGGCACTGGGGGGGTGGGAAACTGAGGCACAGGGGAGGCTGGGACTGGGCCGGGGGCATTTGCAGGGTGGCTGTGCCCAAGGGACTGCGTGTGTGCACCCCGTGTGTCCCTGCAGAGCCAAAGGCAGGGAAACTGAGCCGCGGGGGTGTTTCAGGGATGCTGCGTATTGTCCCTGTCTGTCCCCATGGAGAGCCAGGCGAGGGAAACTGAGGCACAGACAAGGCTGGGATGGGGCTTGGCATGTTTGTAGAGTGGCTGTGCCTGGGGAACAGTGTGCATGCACCCTGCATGTCCCTGCGGAACCAACGGAGGGGGTAAACTGAGGCACAGTGGTGCTCGTTGGGCACCCAGGGGGTCCCAATCCATCCCCACAGAGCCCCAGGCAAGGAAACTGAGGCCTGGGGGTGCCGCACGGTGTCCCCATCCACCCCCATGGAGCCCCAGGGGAGGGAAACTGAGGCACAGAGGCAGTTGGGTTGACTCCTGGGCTGTTTTGGGGTGACCATTCCCCAGAGTCCCCCCAAACCCCTCCTCCATCTCCCGGAAAGGAGAAACTGTGCCCAGGGGAGTGATCACTAGCCCCCCTGAAGCCCTTCCTGGTCCCGCATGTCCCCTTTGGAGGAGCCTGGCAGGTGTAGGTGTGGCAGCCAGCAGCCTCCATGCTCCCCAATCGAACACTGAACAGGCTCTCAGGGCAGGTGAGGTGCTGCACCCCAGGGGGTGCTGGCTGTGCCCCCGTTCCAAGCCGCAGCTTCCCCTGCGAAGCACCTGGGAGCCCCAGGCTTTGTCCCCACCGAGCTCTGGGGCTCCTCACCCCTTTATTTCCCTTAAAATCTCCCCCCTACCTTTTTTAAGCTGTTGAACCCAAGGGGGCAGTGGCCTTGCCTGCTGAAGCACGGATGGGTCCCCTGAGCTGGCGGATGGGGACACGGGGCATTAAGAGGCTCCCCGGGGTGGTCCATCCGTGTCCCCTTGCCTCAGTTTCCCCTGGCGGCAATAAACACTGTACCCGTGGCCTCCACATCGTCCTTTGGGTGCCACCCCCCGGTGCTTCCCACCGCGGTCTCCCAGCCCCCAGGCACTTATGGATGTGGGGGGTGCAGGCGAGGGTATCACCAGACTTGGGGGGGGGCAGGGTGAGGGATACGCAGTGGTTTGCAGGCGCAAGGTGAGGAATGTCTTGGTTTGAAAGACAGGTGTCTGCGGAGGAAGGCAGGAGCCTCCCTTGAAATGGAAAATGCAACTCCCTTCCCTCCAAATTATTATAATTTTGAAATTAACGGGCCTTCAGGCAAAGATACGGGGAATAGGAATAACAGTTCTTTACTAATATATATATATATATACATAACACAAGGCAGGGGAAAAAAAAAACAACCTCCTGGTTTACACTGGCAGAGTCAGGAATACAACCTGACACCCTGTTAGGGTGGCAGTAGCAGTCCGATAAGATGCTGGCTGCAGTCCTCCTGAAGCGATGGGTGTAGTGCTGTGGAAGCAGCGATCAGGTAAAAGAGTCTGGTCTTCCTCCGAAGGTCCAGTGGTAGGTAGGTAGCTCTTGTCCTCTGGAACTCCAGTGAGGGGGGGGGAAACTCCTCTGGGAATCCAGTGGCAGAAGGCTGCTAGGCTGTTGGAGATCTCAGTTTTTATTTAGCATGGACTGCTTGGCTCCTCCCCCCGGGCGGAGCATCTCACCCTGGGATGGGGAGTCGCGAGGCAGTTCCTTGATGGGCCATGAACAGGAGATAGCCCAGGAGCGAGTTACCGATGGGTCAGGCGATAAGGCATTGTTGTGCCCAGTAACAGGAGATAGTCCAGAGGGGGGAGGCAGGGAGCACCGCCCCACCTGGTCTCAACAGCTCCTGAAGATGGTAATGGAATACTTTTTTTTTTTTTTCCTTTTTGGGCATATTTTACACTGTAACCTAGGACAGGAGTTAACCACATTTGGGGGAGCAGGGTGGGGGTACACCTTGCTTTAGGGGTGCAGGGTGGGGGATTTAACTGGATTTAGGGGTGCAGGGTGGGGGGGTACATCCTGATTTGGGGTGCAGGTGGGAATATAACCAGACTTGGGCGTGCAGATGGGAGCTATAACCATATAGGGGGGCAGCATGGGGGCACACCTTAGTTTGGAGGTACAGGTGTGGTGTATAACTGGATTTAGGGGTACAGGATGGGGACATGCCCCAGTTTGGGGGTATACATGGGGGTTTAGCCAGATTTGAGGGTGCAGGGATCAGGGTACCCCTTGGTTTGGGGGTGTAAGCAGATCTGGGGGTGTAGGGCGGGGATAGACTATGGCTTGGGGTGCAGGTAGGGGGTATAATCCCTCCTGCCCTCCAAACTGATTTAACCTACATAGGACATTTTGAGGGGGCTCCCTCCAGACCGCCTTGCAGCCCCCATGTTCCCCCAAAGCTGGCAGAGGACCCAGACGTCCCGGGAAAACGGGGGGGGGGGCGGGGTGTGTGTCTGCATCTGATGGGCTGCAGGGAACCCTCCCCCCACTGCACCTCCGCAGTAACGCCCAAGAGATGTGGCACCTCAGGGGTGGGGGGGACACACATAGACAGCTTGGGGGGACACCCCCAATGTGCAGGCAAGGTCTAGGGGGGTTGAATGCCCCCGGGGTATGAACCCCCTCATCCTGCATCCCCCAACCAGTACTTCTCACCCCACTCCCCTGGAGACACACACACACTCCAGGGGACCCCCCAAACCCCCACCGTGGGGTGGGGGGCTGTGGGGCTCTATAGGGGAGCCAGGGTGGGGGGAAATATGGGGATGGGGGGGGGCGCAGCCAGCATCACCCAAAATCGCTGGGGGCAGGGGTTGCAGGGAGGCAGCGGGTACAACCAAACTGTTTATTGAGGGAACGGAGGAAGTCAGGGAAAGGCGGGTGGGAGCCTCCCAGTCCTTGAAGAACAAGCACATCTTGTCCCCCATGTCCTTGCACTCGGGGCTGAGGCAAAACAGGGGGGTCTCAGGGGAAGGAGGGGCTCCCAAAGCAGGCGGCCCTACTCCTTGAGGAAGAAGTGCATCTTGTCGCCAATGACCTTACGCTCGGGGTTGAGGCGCTTGAGGATCTGGGCGAGGACGGTGACAGTGGCGTCGCTGCTCAGCCCCGTCCGTTTGGTCTGGAACTTCTTCAGCAGGTCCTTGGTGGTCGTGGGCTTGCGGGTCAGGTACCGCCGCACCGCCTCCTCTGTCAGCTGCACCTCCCTGAGGGCACCGATGTCAGGGGGGCGTCCCCAAAAACAAACTGCCTCACAGGGCCCCTGCCCACCCCCTCCGATACTCACCCGCTGTTGGGGGGGGATTTGCCAGAGGGCAGCTGCGGCCCCGCGTCCAGCTTCAGCCGTTTGGCCGCTGGTAGCTCCAGCCCCCCTGGGGGCTGCCGACGGCCTATTGGGGGGGAACGGGGACATGAGGTGAGGGACTCCAGGGAGGGGCTGGGGGGGTGTTTGGGGCTACTCCTGGGGGGCCTGGAGCTGCCCCCAGGTGTCAGGAGCTGCCCCATGTACCAGGATCCGCCCCAGGGCACAGGGAATTGCCCCAGGATGCCAAGAGCCATCCCAGAGTGCTGGGAATCGCCCCCCTCAGGGCACGGGGATTTACCCCAGGGTACCAAGATCTGCCTCAAGGCACTGGGAATTACCCCAGGATGCCAGAAGCTTCCTCCCTCAGGCCACAGAGAATTGCCCCAGGGCATCAGCATCTGCCCCAGGGTCCCTCCAAGCTGCCCTGGGGTGTTGGGAACCCTGCCTGCCCCTCCAGGGCAAAGGGAATTGCCCCAAGATGTCAGGATCTGCCCCGAGGGCCCCTGGAGCTGACCCAGAGTGTCAGGAATTACCCCAGGGTCCCTCAGAGGAGCTGCCCCCAGAGCCCCCTGAGCTGCCCCAGGATCCTCCCCAAGCTTTGTCCCAATCCCCCCTGGAGCTGCCCCAGACCCCTCACTGCCAGCCCAAGGGGGGGGTGCTCAGAGCACCGAGACACCCTGAACCGCCCTAGGGGGGGTCCCTGTGCCCCCCCCCGCTGGCCCCCACCTTGCTCCAGCTTGGAGGCAACAGCACAGAGGGTGCTGCTGGTGCTGCCGCTCTCTGTTGGTGTCCCCGGCCGGCTGTTGCCCCGCGAGCTGCTGGCTGAGCCCCTCCGCTCCCGCTTGGGGGGTGTCTTCTTCTTCTGGAGGGGGGTTGGGGGTGGTCAGGGGGGGGCTCTGAGGACCCCCAAACCCCCCACCAGGGTGGCGGGACCCCCCACCCCACTCACCGCCATGAAGAGGGCAGAGGAGGTCTCGCTGTCGATGTCGCTCTCCTCCGAAGTCTGCGACTCATCGCTGCTGTCTGGGGGGGGGCAGGTAGCACCATCGGTCCCGTTTCCGGATGGTTTCACCCAAAAACGTTGGGTGGGGGCTCACCTTTCTTTTTCTTCTTCTCCTGTGGTGTCGGGGCCTTCTTCTCCTCCTCCTCCTCCTCTTTCTCCTCCCCCCCCTTCTCCTCCTCACTCTCCTCGCTGCTGTCACTTGCCTCATCAATGCCTGAGGGGAACATGATGGTGACAAAGGGGGACATGCACACACACACTAGGGCCCCCCCAGCATAAGGAGGGGGGTCCCCATCCCCACCTTTAGGGCCTTCATCCTCCTTCGTCACCCTGGCCTTGCCCGCCACCTCCTCCTCTGAGCTGCTGCGGGGCAGAACAGGGCTGTGTTGGCGGGGGAAAGGGGGAAAAATTTGGTGTCGTCCCCCCAACCCCCCCCTCACCTACCTCGAGGCGTCAGACATGTAGTCCACCTCTTGCCCCTCGAAGTCCCCGTCATCGCTGTCCTCGAAGGCCTCGTCCTCCGAGCCCTTCTTCTTCTTCCTCTTCTTCCCCGCCACTGCCGCTTTCTTTGGCTTTGGTGCCTTCTCCCCTGGAGGAGGAGGGGCGGGGGGGGGGGTGATTTTGGGGAGGGGGTGTCACAGTGCTGGCGTGGGCCCCCCCAGGCTCCCCTCCTGCCCCTCACCCCACTCACCTGCACTCTCAGCCTCGCTGTCTTCGCTGTCATCAGAGCTGAGCTCCAAGTCGTCCTCCAGGTCGTGGATCTTCAGCTCCCCGGTCTTCTTCTTGCTCTTCTTCTCCTTCTCCTTCTCCTCCTCCTCCTCCTCGTCCTGGGCCCGCAGCCGCCGCTGCTGCATGATGCTGAAGTGGTTCAGCACCTTGTTCCGTCTGGCAGGGGGACAGGGGAGAACCAGTGCTGTCACCCCCCTGCTCCACGTGATGGGGGGCTCTGGGATGTGTCCCCAGCTCTGGTGTGCCCCCTGGGGCCCCGGCGTGTCCTCTCTGTCCCCAGGATGTCCTGTCCCCCCTCCGGCTCCTTGTTGTGCTCCCCAGCTCTGGAACTTGTCCCCCAGCAACTTCCCCTGTCCTCCAGGGTGTCCCCTGGCTCTAGGGGGGATCCCCTGGGACTTTGCGATGTCCCTTGGGGCTCCAGGGTGTCCCCACTGTCCCCAAATGTCCCCTCCAGCTCAAGGACATCTCCCACCCACTCAGAGATGGGTCCCCCAGCTCTGGGGTATCCCCGCTGTCCCTCTCATGTTCCATGTTGTGCTCCCCAGCTCCGGAATGTGTCTCCCCTCCATCCCCAGGACATCTCTGGTGTCCATCTCCTTGTCCCTGGGACATCCCTGGTGTCCCCCCTGTGCCCCCCCGCCATGTCCCCTCACCTCTCCCACTCCTCCTCGGCCTCCTCGGCTGTCAGGGTGCGGTGCTTGGCCACAGGGGTGAAGTTGTACCAGTTTTGGATGGGAAAAGCCTCGAAGGCGCCATCGGGGCATTGGGTGAAGATGTAGTAGGAGGCATTCGCGGTGACGCCGCCATTCTTCACCCCCTTGTACCTACCAGAGGAGGGACACTGTGCTGGGACCAGCCCCACATCCCCCCAGCCCCATTCCCAGCCTGTCCCCGTCTTGTCCCTCTCCTTGTGTCATCCCCCCCTCATCCCTGGGCTGTCCCTGTCCCCACATCCACCCCTATCTGTCCCCAGATGCTCCCTGTCCCCATGCCAGCCCATCCCCATTCACATCCCCACCTCCAGCCCCTTCTCATCCCGTCCTCGTCCCCATTCCCATCCTCATCCAGTCTCCATCCCATCCCATCCCCACCCTGCCCCCGTCCCCTCCCCACCCACTTGCGCCCACTCTTCCCGTTGACCCTCAGCAGCCAGGGCTGATCCTCGACCCGGAATTCCCGACGGATGATCCCGTGTTTCTTGCGCCGCGCCTCATCCCGCAGCCGCCGGTTGAACTCGCTGCCAGCGCCAGACTCCGGCAGCTCTTCCTCTTGGTAGATCTTCTTGTTGCTCAGGTCCCGCTCCATCCACGCCTGCCGGGTCCAGCTCAGACCCGGCCCCAAATCCCACCAGCCCCACGGCCTGCTGTCTCCAAATCCCGCTGTCCCCAACCCCTCTGGCCCCAAATCCCACCAGCCCCATGTCCCACTGTCCTCAAACCAAGTTGCTCCCAACCCCTCCAGCCCCACACCCCACCATTCCCAAACTCCCCTGTCCCCACATCCTGCTGCTGCCAACCCCATCCCAGACTCAAATCCTGCTGTCCCCAACCCCCCCCAGGCCCAAACCCCACCACATTCTCCCTGTCCCCAAATCCCACCAAATCCCACTGTCCCCAAATCTCCCCAGCCCCAAATACCACCAAATTCCACTGTCCTCAAATCCTCCTGTCCCCACATCCTGCTGCGGCCACCCCCCCCCCCAGACTCAAATCCCACCAAATCCCACTGTCCTGAATCCGGCCATCCCCAGCTGCCCGCAAGCACCACCGCCCCCAGGTTGTCACCCTGGAATCCTGCTGTCCCTGAACCCTGCCACCCTTCAACTCCTGCTACCTCCTGTTCCCAGTGTCCCCAGGGTCTCCCAGCTCCTGAACCCACTGTCCCCAAACCCTGTCCCCCCCATCGCCGTGTCACCTGGTGCCAGGTGGCGACGTTGACCTTGTCAGCGACATTGAAGGCCATGACGTTGTACCTCTTGGTCGTGTTCCTGCGGGACAGAGGCCATCACTGGTGCCACCAGCCCTCCTTGAGCCCCCCAGCCTGCACCCCACACCCCCTGACACCCCCCAAACCCTCTGACCGCCCCCCCCCCCCCCCCCCCGCCTCAGACTCACTTGGGCACCCGGACCACGTACTCAGTGACCGTCTGGCTGCTGGTGCCCTGCGGGGAAAGCAGAGGGTGGGTGCTGGGGGGGGTCCGGCGGGTCCCTGGGGGTCCCTGGGGATGCCCCCCCGCACTCACCGCTGAGGCCATCCCTGCAGCGGCGGTCAAAGACATGGGTGTGCTCAGATGAGGCTCAGAGGGGTCCTAGGGAGCAGCGGGAGGCTGAAGGTCCTGCCCTGCCCTACAGCACCCCCCGCCCCTACAAGCTCCCCATATGTCCCTCCAGAACAACCTATAGGGCCCTTTGCCCCCCCCCCCGGCGCCCCCAAAAGCCTCCCCACGGCACCAGACACCCCTTTAGGGCCCCCAGGACCCCTCCCCAGCCCTTGGAGCCCCCACAGGGCCTCCACCCCCCCTCTCTGTGGCCCTAGAGATCCCTATAGAGCCCATACGTCCCTCTGCAACCCCCGGTAAGGGACATAAACTCCTATATAGGGCCCTTATACGCCCCCCGCGCGCTCCTGCCCCCCCGACTCCAGCCTCCCCCCCCACACCTCCCCATGGCCCCCCCTTTAAGGCCCCAAGAGCCCCCAGCGGGGCCCTAGAGGGACCCCCATAAGCCTACAGACACCCTCAGGCCCTAGGAGAAACCCCCCCCCCCGACCCCTACATGGACCCCCAGGCCCCGGGGTCCCCCCCAGGGGCCCCAAAGCCCGCCATAGGCCCGCACCGCGCACGCGCCGCCGCCGCCTCCGCCGCCCGCTCCGCGCACCCGCGGCCCTTGCACTGCGCAGGAACGGAAGTTCCTTCGCGGCGCCGTAAGGGATGTTGTAGCAGCGCCAGGGCCCCGCCCTGCCGAATCTTCGTTACAGCAGCGGCGGCCTGGACCCGAAAAACGTCTTTTTTCACCCCAACGAGCCCGGGGAGGGGGCCTGGAGCCTGGAGGGGGAGAGCTCAACCACCCCTTGAATCACCCCAAGCCCTGAGGAGGCCCCAGCCCTGGGGGGTCCTCACGTCCCTCGGGGAGTCCCGGGTCACCTGGGGGGGCCTTGTGGTCCCTGGGGGTGTCGTCATTGACATGAAAGAATTATGTTAAAACGTGTTTGAAGCGACGGGGAAGCTGCCCAGAGGCCTCTGCACGGCCCTGACGCGATGTTGATGACAAGTAACCGCCGTGTGTCAGGGCCAGCTTTGGGAGCCGGCCGTTGGCCACGGTGGCTCGGCAGGAAGAGCGACGGGTCGCGGCTTTGTCAGCAAACCGTGGAGACCGGCTCGGGACTGCCAGGGCTAGAGAAGGAGGAGGTAAAAGGTAATTCCAGCAAGAGGAGATGGCGACCGCCGGCTCCTTGGCCACCTGCCCGGATGATGCCATCTACTCAAAAAGGGCAACGGAAGAAGAAGACAGACTGCGAACGAATTTGCGTTAGAAACGAGGAAGAAGGACGCCCGGGACCCCCCAGCCCTGCAGCACCACTGCCTGCAGGTACGGGGATTGGGGGACGGGCACGGGGACCCTCCCCCGGGGACACACACACCCCATGGGACTGCCCAGACCCCCGCCGTGGAGGGACCCACACCCCGTGGGACCCCCCCGGGACTACACCCCCCCCCCCCATGGGTTCTCCCCAGCCCCTCCCTGGGAGGGGTCACCCCCACGGGGATGGGGCACCCCTGGGATACAGCACCCCTATGGGGCTGGGACCCCCCCATGGGCCTGGGGACTCCCTGGGAGTGGGGGCTCCCCCCTGTCCCGTCCGTGTCGTGTCCCCCCCCCCAACCCCATTTCCACCCCCCCACAGTGGGAGCAGCTCAAGGCGGAGCAGGTGGCTCGGACCCCTGGGATGCCCCCGAGATGTGGGGCACCCTTGGACCATGGGGCACCCTCGACCTGTGGGGCACCCCACAGCCGGGGGACAGCCTCAAACCCCAGCTCTGAGTGGGTGCAGGTGAGTATGGGGGTGTCTGGGTCTCGGGGGGGGGGGGGGGGCTCTGGGGCTTCAGGAGGGGCTGCAAAGGCTCAAGGCGGGGCTCTGTGGGGGGCTGTGGAGCTCCATAGGGGAGCCAGGACCTGCTGGATTGGGGGGGGGGGAATATGGGGGGGCAGCCAGCACCCCTTAAATTGCTGGGGGGGGTGTGGGTTGTAGGGATGCAGTGGGTACAAATTGTTTATTGGGAGAATGGCGGGAGTCAGGGAAAGGGGGGTCTGAGGAAAGGGTGGGAGACTCGTAATCTTTGAGGAACAAATACGTCTTGTCATTGATGACCTTGCTTTTGGGGCTGAGGGAAAATAAGGGGGTGTGAGGGAAAGGGGGGGGTCTTGGGGAAAAGGGGGATGGTCTCGGGGGATGACAGGTCCACCTGCCCATACCTGACTGACCAGGACTTGCTGAAGGCCCGATAAGGGTCAGGTCTTTCCAGACACCAGCCAAAACACACAGAGAAGGGGCTTTCCAGCCCTTGGGAACCTGATCACAGCATCTGCTCCTGCTGGCACCAACTCATTAGAAATGGCCACAGAAAACTATTCCTCTCAAGGGTCCATGGGGCCCTGCTGGAGAGCGAGGGGAGCCGGGCCTCCTGGGAGCAGTGGGGCTGCAGTCGGGGACTTTCCCCTGGGCTCGGGATGCTGCCTGAGGAAACTCCCCGGGGCTGAGCGCCCTCACCCCCATCTGTGGGGAGCGAATGCTGCTGGATACAGCCTGGAGTGAGCCCTCGCCCTTGTGGGTGAGTGATTATAGTTCCTGGGTACCATAACCTTGAGAGATTTCCCCCCTTTCATGGGTGAATGACTGCACAATTAGGATTGTTTTCCTAAAAGGGCTGTTTAAAGAACTTCGACATTCTTAAGACAGCTGTGCAGACATTCTTAAGACAGCTGTGCAGCAATATGCTCCTAACTGACACCCAGACCTTGCTGTTGTCTGTTGGAGCGTTAGTTGACTGTACTTGGAATAAATCCCTGTTTTTTGAGTAGCTGCTCTGTTTGTGAGTGCCTCTGCCTGGCACCTGGGCTCGCAGCATGCTCAGGGCTGTGGGGGTGTTCCCGGTGACTGCTCCACCTGTTGTGTGGGTGTCCCTGTGACAGGCAGCACATGGCACCCACAGGGACCCGTTGGCGTGGCAGAAGCCGTCAGTTCAGCTGGCCGTGGTCCTGCGCAGTGGGGTGGCCCCAGGGGGACACCCACAGCTCCCTCCAGCAGGGGTGGCCCTGAAGGGGAGCTGATGCTCGGGAAACGGGGGATGGGAGGCGTGGCTGGGGCTGGCCGGGCAGCGGGGCGCCCGGGGAGCCTGTCCTGCAGCGGGGCTGCGTCTGTAGGGGAGAAGGGAGATGCTGAGTTTAAGGTGTTTTAAATAAAGCAGAGGGAAAATATTGGGTGAGGAGAGCCTGACCCCAGCTCGGAGCACCCAGGCAGGGCTCTGTGCCCTGGGGGGTGTCCCCAGCACCCCTTGCTGTGGTGGTGCCTCCCTGGGTCCCCACACACTGGTTTGCAGCAGGTCGGGGGGATGCCTGGAGCTGCCCATGTTCCCCTCACCAGAAAAGGGCCAAGTGTGGCACTGGCCAGGGGGGCTCAGGGTCTGCGCAGGCAGATGCTGGGTACCTGCAAGGTTTGGGGCCTCTGGGGCTGCAGCACCCACAGGGGAATGTCGCCCAGGGGGGCAGGCAGGGCTGGAGCAGCATCCTCACCTCCTCTCTCTGCCCACAGCAAGCTGACATGGGAGAGCGGGACGGATTTCCCCATCCCTGTCATCCCTCCAGTGACGGATGACAGGAAGGAGAAGCTCCTCCAGGAGAAGGACGAGGTGAGCGTGGGGAAGGGCTGAGCCCCCCTGATCTCCCCCCCCCCCCCCTCCATGTCCCCAGCCCCAGTGATGGCACAGGGCCACCCTTCCTGCAGCATCCCGGCAGCTGCTGCTCCTCAGGCCAGGGTGAGAGGGGTTGGAGGGGTGTGAAGGACTGTCTGATTTATTGCCTTACACAACTTGTTTTGCAGATTCTACGTCTGTGTCTTGAACGAGCCTGTTTGGCAGTGCAAGTTTTGTATATTGGCCCTAAAAACAGCCTGCTCCAAGGAGATAAGAGCAGAGTGGTGTTCCCCCTCCAGAAACTTTGGTTGGGGTGATTGATAAGGGAGCTTCAGTTGGAGTGGCTACCCAACCTCCCCTATCCAGACAAGCCCTGCAGAGGAGGAGTGTTTCTGGACTGGGGAGGCCCACTTCCTTATCGATAGTGGACAAAACCCCCTTGGAGCCCCCAAAATGTGTGCTGCGCCTGCATCCTCATTAGCATGAAAAGTGGGAAGAGGAGGGGATAATGTGAACAGCACTCATGAATATTGATGGAGGAGACAATAGAAATACTGATGATCAAGACACAGGTGTGCACCCACCACCGAAGAACCAAAGATCAGACCAGACCTGTGAGGTGTCGCTGGAGTTATCTCTTTCCCCCTCTCTCTTGCCCTTTTTCACTCTTTTTTCCCATTCTCTCTCCGTGTTAGATAGAATGAGGGCAGCCCATACTGTTATCCGAGCTGTGAAATACTACTAATAGAGTGCGTTATTGCTGCCATCTACTGACCAAAGAGGGTTATTAACTCGTTACCTTTGCCGGGCAAAGGGTTTCCGCCGGGCTTTCCCAAAGCACACCGAGCTCCCTGCTACCTCCCCGAGTGCACTGGGGCTCTATCCGGGCTTTCCCGAAGCCCGCCAGGGGACCTGCTGCCTCGCCGAGTGCCCTGGGGCTTTTATCGGGTGTTCCCAAAGCACGTTGATCTCCCTGAACCCTTCCCGTGTGCAATGAGGTTTCCATCACCCTTTCCTGAAGCGTGCCCTTGGCCCTGCTGCCTTCCCAGTTGCCCCAGGCCTTCCAGCAGGCTTTCCTGAACCCTCTGCTGCCTCGCTGAGTGCTTGTGGCTGCCGTTGGGCTTTCCCAGATCCCTGCAGGTGCCCCAGCATGCTTGGAAGGCAGCAGGGTGCCCAACAGGCTTCTGGAAAGCCCACCCCAAGCACCCGAACCCCTGTGAGATAATCTCACCATCCGTTCTCTTAAGGGAGCAGCTCACACAGGGTACAGCAAAACTAGTGAGGAAAGCAAGGGTCCTTCTTCAGTAAAGCCAGGAATTCCAGGAAAATGAAACACACTGAGAATAAAAAACACCAGCTGTACTGCTGAGCCATCTTGCCACCCCAGAGCTCTCCAAACAAAACTACTGACCTCAGAAGAGCAGCACCCAAGGGTGCTGTCCTCTGGAGATGCAGCTGACCCTGCAGGTGCCTGGCAGAGGGCCCAAGCACCAGGACACAGAGCTGCAGCCACAGGAGCAGCAGAGTTTTCTCACCTGCCTTCAGCTGATGGAGTACAAAGCGCTGAGCAGGGACAGCCCCCCCATACTGGAAATGACAACCCCTGCTCCTTTACTGCCTCCATTCCATCAGCAACATGACTGGGTGGGGCACTCAATGCCATGTTCCTGCGGGGTGGGTGGGAAAAGACAGACGCCCTTCCTGGCTGGAGGCAGCTGCCTGGGGAAGCCCCTTGGCTGGACCCCTCAGGCAGCCCTTCCCCAGCTGCAGCCCCTCATACAGCAAGACAAGCCCACCCCCAGCCTCACTGCCTGCCCCAGCCCAGCCCCTCCTGCAGCGTTTTTAAAGCCTTACGGGCTAACAGCCCTGTCCTCAGCAGGCCCACACAGCCTCTTCACAGCTAACAGTTGGGCCAGCCCTGCCTCTAGCCTCACTGGCCACACCTGCCCCAGCTGGAGCCCAGCAGGAACAGGGGCCCGGCAAAGCCCCACAGCTCCTCAGCCTTTAGTTAGTTAGTTTTCCCACAAAGCCCCACATGGCCCCCATTGACTTGCTGAAAGTGCCAGGGCATCCACTGCTTATTCCCGAAAATCCGCCGTCACCCTTGCGGCATTCCCAAGAGCAGTGTGGCTTCTGCTGGGCTTTCCCAGAGCACACCAAGCTCCCTAATAAATTCCCAAGAGCACTGGGGCTTTATCTGAGCTTTCCTGAAGCCCGCCAGGGGACCTGCTGCCTCGATGAGTGCATAAGAGTTTCTGCTGGGTTTTCCAAAGCCCACCGGGTGCCCTGCTGCCTTCCCAAGTGCCCCAGATATTCCACCAGGCATTCACAATGCCCAATGGGGCCCCCGTTGACTTGCCGAGGCTGCCAGGGCGTCTGCTGGTCATTCCCAAAACCCCGCACTCACCCTTGCTGCATTCCCAAGTGTGCTAATGCTTCTTCTGGGATTTTCCACAGCACACCAAGCTTTCTGCTAACTCCCCATGTGCACTGGGGCTTTATCCAGACTTTCCCAAAGCTCACCAGGGGACCTGCTGCCTTACTGAGTGCAGCAGGGTATCTGCCGGGCTTTCCCAAAGTCCACTGGGTGCCCTGCTGCCTTCCCAAGTGCACCAGGGATACCACAAAGCCTGAAGAGGCCCCATTGACTTGCTGAGTGTCCCAGGGCGTCTGCTGGTCATTCCTGAACCCCGCGGTCACCTTTATTGCATTCCCAAGCGCACTAAGACTTCTGACAGGCTTCCCCAAAGCACACCGAACTCCCTACGAACTCCCCGCGTGCACTGGGGCTTTATCTGGTCTTTCCCAAATCCCGCCAGGGGACCTGCTGCCTCACCGAGTGCTCCAGGGTTTCTGCCGGGCTTTTCCAAAGCCCACCGTGTACCCTGCTACCTTCCCAAAAGCCCCACAGGGCTTCCACCGGGCATTCACAAAGTCCCACGGGGCCCCCATTGACTTGCTGAAAGCACCAAGGAGTCTGCTGGTCATTCCTGAACCCTGCAGTAACCCTTGCTGCATTCCCAAGGGCACTATGGCTTCTGCCTCCCTTTCCCAAATCACGCCAGGCTCCCTACTACCTCCCCGAGTGCGCTGGGGCTTTATCTAGGCTTTCTTGAAGCCCGCCAGGGGACCTGCTGCCTCACCGAATGCACCAGCTTTTCTGCCATGTTTTCCAAAGCCCACCGGGTGCCCTGCTACCATCCCAAGTGATCCAGGGCTTCCAAAATGCCCAACAGGGCACCCATTGACTTGCCGAGAGTGCCAAGGTGTCTGCTGGTCATTCCCCAACACCGCAGTCACCCTTGCTGCATTCCCAAGTGCACTAAGGCTTCTGCCGGGCTTTCCCAAAGCACACCCAGCTCCCTACTACATCCTCAAGCACACTGGGCCTTTACATGGGCTTTCCCAAAGCTCACCAGGGGACCTGCTGCCTTCCCAAGCACACCAGGTCTTTCACAAAGACCGACAGGGCCCCTGTATACTTGCTGAGAGTGCCCGGCATTCCGCTGCTCTTTCCTGAACCTGCTGTAACCCTTGCTGCATTCCCAAGTGTACTAGAGCTTCCACTGGGCTTTCCCAAAGCACACCAAGCTCCCTACTACCCCTGCGGGTGCACTGGGGCTTTATCTGGGCTTTTCCCAAGCCCGCCGGAAGGACTGCTGCCTTACTGAGTGTGCCAGGGTTTCTACCAGCTTTTTCCAAAGCCAACTGGGTGCCCTGCTGCCGTGCCAAGTGCCCCAGGCCTTATGCTGGGCATTCATAAATCCCGATGGGGCCCACAATGACTTGCTGAGCACGCCAGGGCATCTGCTGGTCATTCCCAAAACCCGCAGTCACCCTTGCTGCCTTCCCAAGTACACTAGAGCTTCCCTACAACCTCCCCAAGTGCATTGGGTCTTCATCCCGTATTTCCCGAATCCCACCAGGAGACCTGCTGCCTCACCGAGTGCACCAGGGTTTCTACCAGGCTTTTCCACAGCCCACTGTGTACCCTGCTGTCTTCCCAAAAGCCCCACAGCTTCAAGCAGGCATTCACAAAGCCCCACGGGGCCCCAATTGACTTGGTGAGAGTTCTAGGGCATCTGTTGGTCATTTCCAAAACCCAGCCATCACTCTTGCTGCATTCCCAACTGCACTATGGCTTCTGATGGGCTTTCCTAAAACACACTGAACTCCCTGCTATATCCCTGAGGGCGCTGGGACTTTATCTGGGCTTTCCCGAATCCCGCCAGGGGACCTGCTGCCTCGCTGAGTGCGCCAGGGATTCTGCCAGGCTTTGCCAAAGCCCACCGGGTGCTCTGCTGCCTTCCCAAGGGCGCCAGGGCTTCCACTGGGCATTCACAAAGCCCAACGGAGCCCCCATTGACTTGGTGAGAGTTCTAGGGAGTCTCATGGTCATTCCTGAACACCGCAGTCACCCTTGCTGCACTCCCAAGGGCACCAGAGCTTCTGGCAAGCTTTCCCAAAGCACACCAAGCTCCCTGCTACCTCCCTGAGTGCGCTGGGGCTTCATCCGGGCTTTCCAGAAGCATGCCAGAAGATCTGCTGCCTTACTGAGAGCAGCAGGGTTTCTGCCGAGCTTTTCCAAAGCCCACCAGGCGCCCTGCTACATTCCCAAAACTCCCAGGGCTGCCACAAACCCGACAGAGCTTCCATTGACTTGGGGAGAGCACCAGGGCACTCGCTGGTCATCCCCCAAACCCCGCCATCACCCTTGCTGCATTCCACTAAGGCTTCTGCTGGCCTTTCCCAAAGGAAACCAAACTCCCTACTAACTGGAGAAGTGTGCTGGGGCTTTACCCGGGACTTTCCAAGACTACAGTGGACATGTTGCCTTAACGAGAGTGCCAGGGCTTCCGCTGCTCCTTCCTGAACACCACCGTCACCCTCGCGGCATTCCCAAGTGCACTAAGCTTCTGCCGAGCTTTCCCAAAGCACACCGAGCTCCCTACTAACTCTCCCAGTTCACTGGGGCTTTATCCAGGCTCTCCCTCAGCCCACCAGAAGATCTGCTGCCTTACTGAGTGCAGCAGGGGTTCTGCAGGGCTTTTCCATAGCCCACCGCATGCCCTGCTGCCTTCCCAAGTGCCCCAGGGCTTCCACTGGGCATCCACAAAGCCCGATGGGGCCCCCATGTACTTGCCAAGTGCCCCAGGGCTTTCACTGCTCCTTCCTGAAGACCACCATCACCAGCCAATGGAGAAGCCAGGGGAGAAGCCATCCAGGAAACCAAGGGAAAAACCATTGGAGAAGCCAGGGGAGAAGCCATCCCAACATCCAGGGGAGAAGGCAGGGGAGAAGGCAGGCCATCAGCCAGCAGAGAAGCCAGGGGAGTAGCCATCCCAACAACGAGGGGAGAAACCAGGGGAGAAGTCACCCCAACAGCCAGGGGAGAAGCCAGGAAGGAGAAGCCGTCCTGACATTTCTCCTTTCCCTTCCCCCCTGTTTCTCATCTCCGATTTTGAAAACAACTTTTGAAAGTAACATTCCTTGTGGTCATCCATCTTCTGCACTTTTTACGACTCACAAATCTCACTTCAGCCCACTTTTAGTGCACCTGATAAAGCATGAGTGGAATAAAGGCTGAGAGAAGCTGCCTTCACTCTGATGCATCAAAACCTCATGTTCAACAGAGATTTATTTCACTGAGAAATAGTCACAATAATGCCAGTTCTGGACAACTCCCAAACACCCTGATAACACACAGCATAAACAAACATGCAAACATCTATCCTGCTGGTGGGTACCTCACATATTTGGCTTCCCTGCAGAACCAGCATGCTCCAAGACTAACTACCACATGGTTGAATAACACAGCACAAAGCTGTCTGTAGGATCTTCTCTAGTGCCAGCGGTACCTCTGTAACAGTCGAGAGGGGAGCTGCCATTCTACCAAATACATTTGTCATTTCACTGGAAAAATTACTGAACAAATGTTATAGAATCATAGAATTGTTTTGGTTGGAAAAGACCTTTAAGATCATCAGGTCCAACCATTATCCTAACACTACCAAGCCCACCACTAAACCAGGTCCCTCAGCACCACATGTGTACGTCTTTTGAACACCTCCAGGGATGATGACTCCACCACCTCCCTGGGTAGCCTGGTCCAATGTCTGACCACTCTTTCAATAAAGAAATTTTTCCTAATATCCAGTCTCCCCTGGCCATTACCTCTTGTCCTGTCATTAGTTACTTGAGAGAAGAGACCAACACCAGCCTCACTACAACTTCCTTTTAGGAAGCAGTAGAGAGCAAATTCCTGCATTACAGTGCTCACTTGCAGTATTTGAGAGTCATTAACACAAAATCAGGAACTAAGTCACGCTTAAAGCGCTCCTGTAGAACACAAACCAGTCACATCCTCTCACACCTTTCAAGAAAGTACTCTGCCCCCCAGGATCCCCCCTCTCCTCGGCTGCCCTCCTTACCAGTTTAAGGTGTGCCTGGTTGACATATCCTCACCGTGGTCCTGAGCAGGCTTGCTCTGTAGATCTGATGTGACATGACTTCACACTAACAGTTGTGAGAAACCCAGAGATATGCGAGAGGTTTATACTGCGCCTCTCACAGTGGGACTCTCTATCGGGATCTCCAAAGGCCCGTGTATCACCGTCTATCGATGACAATATGGAAACAAATACACGTGCCACAGTTACACACCAACAGGAGAGAAAGGAGCAGTTGTTCAGGTCCTGTCTTTGCCTTCCATATTCCCCCAGTGCAGCGCTAGGGAGAGCCACGCTATGCACAGCAAAAACAGCTGGATGAAGGCAACTTTGCGTGTGTCTGACTTCAAAAGCAAGTGTCCCCTTCCACCCTTATCAACCAGGACGGAGCGTTCCTTTCATTAATTTACCCAAAACAAGACCTATTGTTAGTCTTCCCTGCAGCAGGCACACATGAAGCAGCTATACAAAAGGCAAGTCTCGTGTCACAATGCCAAACCAGATTGGGTGCTGCAGGCTGTTTGGGGCAAATCAGTGCCCATTTACCATCTACCTCACCCCGCAACACCTTGTTTCACCTTTGTTAACTGCTACAAGTCAACTGATGGAGCCACTTCACAGATTCAATCAGTGCCCCAAAGACTTCAAGATCTTCACCTGAAGTATCTTTTATACCTTATTTCAGTGGAAGTTACAACAATATTCCAGAAGAAAGTTAGAAGTTGAGCTTTAGCATAAATCCCAGTAGTGTGGCCTTTAAAAGAAATTAAAAAAGCTTCAGCTGTTTTGAGAGGAACGTATAAAAAATCTTTACCTTGCTCTCACCAAGGTCTGACATCCATTCTTTGACCAAGTTACTTAGTTTTCCAAGAACAACCAGCCTGTAAAGAAAACTCATAAGTTTGTCCTAAAAAAATGAAGAGGTTAACAAGTTTTACAGTCTTGTTATACCTGTGATTTAGTTCTTCCTCATCTTCAAATACCCCACATGGCTTCATCGCTTCAACCAGCTTCTGAGTATGATGGCAATCTATGTCCTTAGAGGGAGCCAAGCTAACTGCAGAAGTAATTCCATAGTGCCTCTGGGGCTGGTTCTGCAGCCTAGACGTACTGTGGGAGAAAATAAAATGCTGAAGACTTCAGAAAAAGCAAAAAAAAAGAAACTTATTGGGAAACACCCTTCAGCTTACAGGTTTCCGAATCAGCTTCTGCTTTTTCACCCAGCATTAATATAAATGAGAAGAAAAATCCTGCTGATGATTTTGAGATAACTTGACCCAATTTAGAAGCCACAACTACTTTTTTTAAAAAATATTTGGGGATAGAAGAAAAGATCCAAGTTGCTGCCATCTTAACACAACTTATTTATTGCTCTGGACAGGCAGAACTAATCACCAGGAAATTAAAAGGTTTGAACCCCACTAAGGGTCACACAGCAGAAGTTTTGGACCCATTTCCAGTTCCATATCAGTTGTGATTTAACAATATTCCCATCAGCTTCCTGCTGACATTAAACAAGACAGGTTAACACCGGCTTCTTTTCGTTCAATGTATTTGCTGTGCTGCTGCTGATTCTGGAAGGGCCTTCTAGTGGAAGGACAGCTAACGAAGCGGGCTGTTAAATGGAGCTGATGCAGTAAATTCAGTATTACCTTGGGTTTGTTTATGGAAGTATATGAAAACATGAACCAATCTGCAGTGAATGCTGCTAGGAGAGCCTCCTGCTCTTAACACAGTGTTCAGTTTTTGTAGTCCAGAGGCTCAGCTGTACACACGTCTGTTTTATCTAAACCAGCCAGCATACAAAGCAGCCCAAGCCAAGCTCTGGTTGCAGAGGGTGTTCAGATCTGGCTCAGTGAGCTCACTGCCCCGTTAGGCAGAGCAGGACACCAGGCACCTGGTTTGGAGGCCCCCAGGTTACTGCCCTGGAACTCCAGTTACAGCAAGGCATAATTTTCGCCTCCAACCCTCCACTTGTCCTGCGTGTTGAGGCTCATTTGCAGTCAGAAGCAGCACAGGACCGACAGGACAGGGCAACATTCAATTAAAGGCAGCATTAGCTTTTTTTTTACACCATAGAACACTTGCTTTAGAAAGGGAAAAATGGAGAAAACCCCCGACTTTTCACTGCCACCTAAAACCAGCAGAGAGAGAGGAGTGGGACAGGAGACAAGAACTGTACTTAATAGATGAAGGATCTCTACAGAAACACTAGTAGCAAAAGGGGGAGACCCATTAAAAGGTCTATTCAACTCCTCATGCTTGTCACAGTCCATATCCAGACCCTAAAGCTAAAGAGATTAATTAGGCCACTATTCAAACTGGGTATTTTCCTACTTCACATATGGACAACTGCAGATATCAGCTGGGTCAGTCAAGAGATGCTTTTGAGGTATCTGACCTGCTTCAGCTGCAGTGGGATTAGGAAATGCTCAAAGGACAGCTTTGACACTGGGGTTAAAAAAGGACACCTGATTACAGCTCCTCATTTCTAATCGTTGCCTTGACTCTTCCATGGAGGGAAGATGGATGTAACGGGTCTGCGTGGCAAGGTTTTGGTAGTGGGGGGGGTTAAAGGGCGCCAGAGGCTGCTCGTGCGGGCCGCAGCAGCCACTGCCCCTCGACTCGCCGTGGTTGGCTGCCATGGGAAGGCGGGCCTCGCCGCTCGGTGATTGGTGGCTGGTCGGGGAGGCTGTTCTGGCGCGCAGGGCTTCGCCAGGCTGCTGGCACGAGGCTGCCATCCGTCCGTCCGTCCTCTGCGCTGAGGGGAGGCGCGGCCCAGCCTGGCCCCGGCGGCGTCGGTAGGTCCCTGCTCCAGCCTCTTCCCCGGTGGTGGTGCTCTGGGGCCGGCTGGGAGGAAAGGGGCAAAAAGAAAAAAAAAAAAAAGAAAGGGCGGGGGCAGCGCAGGGGCGGCGGTGAGGAGACCGAGGGGAGCCATGGGGCCGGGCAGCGGCTGGGGAGGGGAGCCGGGGCCAGGGCAGGCGGGGGGTCGCAAGGGACTCGGCGGAAAAGAGACGCGATCGCTCAGGGGCGCGTGGCTGGGGAGGCGGTTTGCGGGGCAGGAGCGGCGGGTCCGGCCGTGCCAGTGGCCGGGTGGGAGGGGCGCAGCGGCCCTGGGGCGGCGGGGGGTGCGGGGCGGGCGAGCGCCTGCTGCGGGGAAAGGTCGGCCCTGGGGGGAAAGGGGGGTGCGTTTGGGGAGGGTTTGTGTCTGCCTGCTGCGTTTTACTTTGTGCCGGGGGCTGGGAGTGACCTGCGGGGCGGCTCGACGGCGGAGTGCGGGGGTGCGCCGTAGGGAACTTGCCTTTGGGGTTTTTTAAAGTCACGACACCCTCGTGAGTGGAAAGGAGGAGTTCTCCTGGGCGGCTCACGGTGATGAGGAACTTAACAGAAGAAAACTGAAAGCTCTGTGGTGTTTGAATTCTGAGATGACTCCAGTGGCCTTAATGTTTTTAAGTTCTGACAGTATCGTTACCAGGAAATAGTGTTGAGAAGATGTAAAAAGTAATGTTTGTGTTCTGCAGTGTTGCAAGTGTAATGAGTCCATTTTTACATGTTATGTGTGTGTGTAAAACGTGCAGTTTGTGGAAGGTTCTAGCATTTGGAGAAGGTTCAGGGCAAAAGGCACTTTTAATGTTGTAATAAGTAACATATTGTGCTTTGTTCATTAAACCTGTATGGGAAGGTATGGATGGAAGATTTATGTGCCCGCAAGGCTTGATAGCCCAACCGAAGGACATTCTTGCATAAGTCAACAGGACCCGTAGCTGAGGGGGTTGAGTAGTCACATTCTTGCATAAGTCCACCCACAGGGCAACGAGGAAGACCTTCAGCCTTCATCCTTACGATCACCAGGAGGCAGAGAAGGACCCCCCAGCAACAGAAGGAACATGCGCAGAGTATCGACCTGATTGTGACATCACGAATGCAGGAAATGAGACTGTATATAATGTGCTTACACGAGGCGGGAAGGCGCGAGCCGTTGGTGGAGCGCAGACTCCCCGGCCGCCCAGCGCTGCCTTTGCTCTTGTTCGCTTGCTAATATAATAAAATTCGCATTGGATTTTGACACTTTAAATTGTCCGTGTCTCTACCTATCACAATGTGTCTTGGGATGTTGTCAAATACTGAGTTTTTAGGCTAAAAATACCTTGTGTTGATCTGTGTGTATATTTTATAAGCAAGTAAATCAGCGTTGATCTATTAGATATGCTTTTAGTTAAATAACTACAGAATGACTGTGATTGAAGTTGATTGTATAACAATTTATCGCTTCTGGTTCTAGTTACCTTAAATGCTGCACACCTAAAAGCTCTGGCACCGCCTCTGTGGGTGATGAGCTTAGTGCTACAGGGGGCAGTTGCTTCTCCGGTGATTCCGCTGTTTTAGGCAGACTGTTTTGTGAGAGGCTTCTGTGAGAGTTGTGTAGAGCCATGTGTGCTTTGCAGAAGGGCAGGTATGGGGGCCCGTACAGCAGAATTTAAGAGCCTTCCTGGCACGTTGTCAGTGGGTGGTTTTAGTATAATCTGCCGTGTGTTCTAGAGGTTTTAACAGCCCCATCGATATCTGATGGGATAGCTAAAAAAGAATAGTTGGGCTCAAATGAAAAATTAATCCTGGAATGTTACTGGCCCTGTGTTTTCCTGTCGCTGAGGATAAATATCACTGCCCCCTCCGAAGGTTTTGTTCAGCCTTGCCAAAACCATCGGATGACAAACAGTTACTAGAGATGAGTTTGCAGATGGTGCTAGTAGGAAGGAAGCTTTCTGAAAAAGGAGGTAGCTGTAGTGTATGTCGCAGTGTGAATTCTACTGTTTCAAAAATATTCATGTGTATGTGTTTAATGACAGCTTTTGAAATCCTCAAATGCATCTGAAGTATCTGTGGGAAGTTTGATATTTCATTTAAAATGTGGCTTTACTTTTACCTTCAAATTTAGGGTTTGGGTTTGCATCTGACCTGCCTGTTTCAGGGAGTTTTTTGGTTCGGCTTTTAGCTTCACCTTTAGAGCTTGTGTTTGCATCTGACCTGCCTGTTTCTGGGTGAGCTTTTTGGTTTGGGCTTTAGCTCACCTTTAGAGTTTGGGTTTGCATCTGAGCTGCCTGTTTCAGGTTCAGCTTTTTTGTTAGGTTTTTACCTCACCTTTAGTCTTGGGGTTTGCATCTGAGCTGCCTGTTTCAGGGTGAGCTTTTTGTTTTGGCTTTTAGCTTCAAATTTAGAGTTTGGGTTTGCATTTGACCTACTGATCTGCGAAAGAACTCCGCAATCCAAGTTGATTGTGAAGCAGGTATGTTTATTACAGCTCTGCAGCACTGGGTGCAGCAAGGGTCCGGTGCCCTAAGGATGCTTGCACCCCGAGCCGCGGCAATTGCATCCTACTTAAAGCAACAAAACTTACATATTTCCATATTTGTCGCTCTGTCTCACTTCGGGTGTAAATTAGACCTCCTCTCCCTTGCGCGGGCACAGTCTTCCCTTTCGGGGGGTCTTTTGGTGGTCTTGGGGAGGGAGTAAGAGTTCCTCGAGAGTCTTCATCATGATTGTCCTTTTGAACTCATCCTCCAGAGTGCGCAGTTCAGGCACAGCTGGGCAGTCTTCCCCCACCACCACAGCTCAAGGCAACATCCCCCTCCTCAAGGCAACATCCCCCTCCTCAAGGCAACATCTCCCTCCTCGGTCAAGGTCTGTTGCACAAACACAATTCCTCCCCCATCCCCATCTTCCCTAAAACAATGAAGCAGGCCTTCAAGTTATCAAGACCCTACTTGAGCACAATGAAGCAGGCCTTCAAGTTATCAAGACCCTACTTGAGCCCTGCCAAGGGCAGGGGGTTACACTCTTGTTTACCAAAGACAAGGCTAGCTAGCTAATATCGCAGAGACTAAAGCATATCACGTATTTCAAAAATAATATTTTCAGATATTTTCTACTTTCCCATATCACTACCAGTTTCAGGGTGAGCCTTTTTGGTTCGGCTTTAACTTCAAATTTAGAGTTTTGGTTTGCATCTGACCTGCCTGCACCAGGGTGAGCTTTTTGGTTCGGGCTTTAGCTCACCTTTAGAGTTTGTGTTTGCATCTGACCTGCCTCTTTCAGGATGAGTCTTTTGGTTTGGCTTCTAGCTCACCTTTAGAATTCAGGTTTGTATCTGACCTGCCTGTTTCAGGGTGAGCTTTTTCGTTCGGGCTTTAGCTTGCCTTTAGAGTTTTCGTTTGCATCTGAGCTGCCTGTTTCTGGGTGAGCTTTTTGGTTTGGCTTTTAGCTCAGAAGAAGCAAACAGGTTTGGGTTCAGACTGATGCTGAGTAAGCTGAGTGCACCACAGGTGGCAGGGTGGCAGTAGGCCTGTGTCCCTGGTTTGGAGGCTGAAAATTCCAAGCTTCCTTAACCTCAACTGTTGAGGCTCCTTGAGAAGCCTTAGGTCAACTGAGAGGAAGGGAACTGGATTTCTTACCCCTGATCAAAATCACATTCAGCGATTCCTGCCCTTGCTCAGATTATTTGAGATGCTCTTTTTCTTCATACATGCCTTATCTGCTGTGGGAGCTGAGATCAACTTGAGCACTTGGAGCTTCAAGGCATCTTCAGGTGTCTGAGTAAAACTGCAGGAGGTTAAAATCAGGCCTCTGGAGTTGGTCCCATCTGTGTTCGCTTCCTGGAGTCTTGGGCAGAGGCTATTGCCCCTGAGCTAGGAACAGTGAACAGCTTGTGATGGATCACCTGAAGTTCCCCAGTTCCCAGATGGTTTTATGAAGGTGAATCATCCCCAACGGGGACAGGATCCCTCTGCTGTTATGTGTGGAATCACAGAGTGCAGCGAGAGCTCTCAGCTGCATCCAGACAGGAGAGCTGATAAGCAAGACCTGTGTTTGCAGGTCAGGTTTTTCACTAATGGCTAAAAACTGTAGTTGTTGGGTTTAATAGTCACATTTAGGCCACATCCAGGGAGTTCTGCAGAGCCTGGAAACCAAAGGATGCTCTTCCACATTTTCGTGAATGCTTGTTTCAATAGTGCAAGGCACACAGCAGCTTCCATTAGTGACATGAATTGAAATACCGAAATATACTATAAGGGCATTAAAGGATCATTGATGGTAGAGTTAACTCCAGTCTGAATGTCGATGCGTTTGTTGTTTTCCACGTGCAGAGCAAACGCATCCCCTGGTGCTTAGGTTCTTCCCAGCCGATGCAGAACTCCCGGGAATGAATCATTTCCCAGCCAAGAGTGTCCTCGATATTTCTGTGATGGTGTTTTCTCTCACTGTGATTTCCTTCCACCAGGCGTATGCCTGGGGCCTGAGGGACAAATATTGGTGTGATAAATATCCTTTGAAATGCCGGTTGGACCTTCCCAGTTTCAGTTTTAAGAAAACCCAACAAACCAAATCCTAGGCATTTCTGTTTGCTTTTTCATTTATTAACCGCAGTGCATCAGTGTTCCTCAAAACGGTAGCAATTTTCCAAATGTTGTGGATCTCCTACAGTTTCAGGCTTCTAAATCGTCTGTATGTTGTTCTGTCATGTATCTGGGTGCCCTGGATAACTTACGGTCTCATTTTCACAGACTGCAGCTGTATGCCAAATCCGCTCTTGTTTCTGGGTACGTTAAAGAAATCCATGAGCTTATTGCCCCTTTGCAGCTACTGCAAACACTTATTTCCTTTGTACTGTACTTGTTTTTCTCTGCCAGCTGGATCACAGGAAAGCAAAAGAGACATAGTAAGAAGGTGCTTCAGCTTCCCCTAGACCTTTTTCTGTGGTTGTAGAACTATTTAAAAGGTGCAGTACCCAGCTACAGATGATTCTGCTGATTGGTGTTCTGTGAAGAAAGGAGCAACTGAAAGAGCTCCCTTTGTCCTGGCACTCCTGTTTCACAGCCAGGTGAATGGAGCTGGAATAAAATTCCAAAGGCTGACATTGGTGCTGTGTTCCTTTACCGCAGGAGAAGGGACGTCCCTGGGGCAGCACAACTTAACCGCAGTGAGGACAGGCCCTCTGGTTCACCGCTGTGCCCAGTGCCTGAGGGCAGCTGCAGAGGGATGGAACAGGACTGATTTTGTGACACTTCTGTTGTGGGAAAAGTAGAGAAACTTCCTTTTATTGTTTTTACTCTAGGATGGTTCATTTGCCTTTTTAGGCCTGGAATTTTTCCTGTGTTTAAGAGGATAAGAGCAAAGTCCCTTTGGCCACCGTCTCTTTAAATGCCAGTAGCGCAGAGCTGTTCTTGTTGTGGCAGATGTTTTTATGGAAGACTCCTAGACCTATTTCTATTATTATTGCTGTATATTTGAGACATATTCTGCGAGTTTAGGTGCAAACAGTTCAAAATGTTTGTCTTGCGTTTCTAAAGAACGTCTTGCAAAAGCAGAATGAACTCATCTGTCCAGCTTCTCAGCATGTGAGACCTTTGTTCCAAGTGAACTGCCCTGTATAATGCTTGCCCGATGTTTTGCAAAATTCTGTTCCAATTCCTTGGCCTGAGGTCTGTCAGGAAGACTTGCTGATCCGGAATTTGGAGACTGCTGAAAGACAGTTGAGGTGGCTCCTGTCTGCCCAGTTATGCTTTTTCTTCATAGTAAATTTGTGCACGCAGCTTACACATCTGTGTAGAAAATGAGATTCCAAATGTTTCTGTTTATCCAAGGAATACGCTGATGGATCTACTTTTTTTTTTTTATCTGGTTACCATTTTTATCTAGAACAGAGCGAAAATCTGGACTAGGTTTGTTTTAAGGAAGCTGTTCTTTAGGGAGCAGTGAGCACTGCAGGGATGCATTTTATGTAACCATCCTTTGAAATAATACAGCTGGCCCAAATTCACTCTTTAAAATAGCCAGTAAAGCTGGTGTCGATGCATGGAGAAGCAAAATGTGCTTTTGCTGAGGTAGTTCATACTAACCAGGTCAGCCACTGCAATCAGCTGTCAAGGCAAGATCATGTTGATGCTGGAGTAGCTGTGGCTGCATCAGGGTTTTTTTTGTAGGTATAGAAAAATCATCTCTAACCCTCTGCCAGGGAAGAAACTGGCACCGGAGACTGGACCTTAAAAAATGGGCTCTCTATGAGCAGTTCTGGGTAAGAAAGAAACAGGTGGAGTCCCGTGTTTCTTGTCTCTCTAGGTGACGTATCTGATAGCGACCAACAGGACACCAGAGCTGCAGAACCCCGAGCAACTGTCCGCTGAGTTTCGGGCCTTTTTGAGCTGCTGCCTGGAGGTGGACGTGGGCAGGCGAGGGTCTGCCAAGGACCTTGTGCCGGTAAAACACGAAGCGGCTGCAGGTGAAAGAGCTGCACTGTGTCGTGGTTTTCTCATCAGCTGAACTCAAAGGCATCAGATGGAGCCCCCTCATACAGCCTTGTCTTTGTTTGCAGGCTGGTAGCGGGCTTTGGTACCGAATGGAAGAGGCCTCAACAGCCCTTCCTGATACCAAACCGGTGCTCAGTCAAGGCGCTTACGTACTGTTTTGTATCAGGTGATAACAACTACCGGTCGCTGGGCAGGGCGGGACCTGCACCTCTGAGCACACTGACGTTTCTGGTGCCCACATGGAGGGAACAATAGAAGTGACCTTGGACTGCTCTTCCGGACCCGTCTGGGTATAGCCCACGGGCATCTGGAGAACTAGCGTGCCTGTGAGGTCAGACATAGTGCATTTGGCTTCCGAGGAAAGGCACAAAAGATTTCAGCCATTAACTTTGACGTGCACTGCAGTTAGACAGATTGCTGTCCTCGGAGGCTCACCATCCACTCCAGCCTTTCAGGCTCTTTCACCAGTGGGTTCCTGAAGCCACACTTGAGAAGACAGGCCTTGTTTTCCTTCATTTCTTAACCCAGAAACCAAACAGGGTATATAACTCTCCCTCTCATCTCAAAGACAGAGAAAGGTGTTTTGAAATATATTCACACAAGAGTTCTAGCCTAGAGGCACAACAGGTGAGGTACTAGAGACATGACACCTCCCAAAACAGGTCCATCCACCCTTCTCCGCTTCGACTTCTTCCCCACACACGGAGAAAGAGGAAACGCAAGAGTGTGCAGACTCAGTAACTCAATGGCACCGGGTGTACGCTGGGGGGGCCTGGTGGAGTGTGGGGCCTGACAGGTCTCTGAGGTGACTGAGCCCTGCCCTGCTGTGCTGTGCCACCCCAGCTGTGGGTAACACTCCAGCAGCGGCGGCAGCAGTAGCAGCAGCCGGTAGCAGCATGGTGCCAGCATGTGGGGCCTGGGTCCTTACCCGTGTCCTTCTCCTCTTCCTGGTGGTCCTGCAAGCCCGCAGGCTGCTCCAAGATGAGCACAGGGAGCAGGTAGGCAGGCAGAGGGCCAGCACCCAGCCCCGAGGAGTGCGGTGTGGCATCCAGTGCGCCTCAGTGGGGTGGTGGCGGGGCCAAAGCTAAGGCTGGGTCTGGGAGAGCAGCTGGGCCGGGCCGGGCAAGCCAGGCAGGCACCACAGTGTGGGCAGAGGGGACAGACACCCTCTGGGGAGCTGTAGTGGGGCTGTGGCTGCTTTGGGGGCATTTTCTGGTGGGAGCGGCCGTGCAGGGTAAGAAACCCAGCACTAAGTCCCTGTGGGGACACCCAGCCCCGTGCCACACTGCCCTGCCCCAGGGCAGCCTGCCCCAGCTGTGTGCCAGGGCGGGTGAGCGCGTGGCACCGCGGGACCCAGACAACAGCCCACGGCAGCGTTTCTCCCCGGGCTGGCTGCAGCCGTGCCCAGGGCTATGGCTCTGACACTCCCTGGCTGGATCCCAGCTGTCAGCCTCGGGGCCACCCCAGAGGGGCACGCGCAGGAGAGGTCTGCTCGGGAAAACAGGAGCATTTCTGCTCTAGTCCTGCTCCCCTCGGATGAACCGCAGGTCCCCAGCCTGCAGGAACAGGCAGGGGTAGCACTGTTGCCGCCTGTCACAGTCTGTTGTCGCTTTTTCCTCCAGTTCCAGGGGTGGGCTTCCTCTGTGTGCGTGGAAACTTCTCTGAGCTCCGCTTGATTGCAGGTGATGGCCTTGGCCTGGCTTATCAGGCTTCTCAGCTGGAGCCTGATTATGAGCCTTGGGAGTTCCGGGGAGCTGACATCTCCATGCCACTGCAGGCAGCTGGTAAATATCTGCAAGAGGCACCTGAGCAGAAGGAGAGAGGAGTGCTCTGGAGCAGTCCTTTGTCTAAGCTGCGTTCGCTGGCATTCAGACCTGAAGCAGCACATTGAAACGTTTCACAGGAGCTGCTCTGTCCTGTGTTCATTCACGGACACAGTTGCAGGCGAGGGCTGCCCAGCTTCCCGGCTGGGTTCCAGGGCTGGCCTGCAGAGAGGTCGCGCGAGTGCGTCATGGCCTTGTCCTTAAACCTGCGGAGCTGCCAGCTCAAAGCCCAAAGTCAGCCAGGCGCCACTGCGGGGGTGAGAACACAGCCCTGCGCGCCTGTGCCGTGTCATGACGTGACGCCTTTCTATGTTCTGCTGTTCAGTTATGGCCACGTGGGTCAGAACACATGACAGTAACTTCTCGTGGGTGTTTGGTTGCAGATGTGGCTACCGGGAGGGCTTTTCCAACTCCTCAGCTGGATCCCAGGCTGATTCCTAGCTGGCATCTCAGGGGTGAGTAGTCCAGCTTTGCTGACTTTGCAGAGTAAGAACGCATTTTCAGTGTTTTATTCGTGTGACATTTACCTTCATACTTTCTGTTAATGTTGTCAAAGAGGAAAGTAGAAAGCTAGAATAGGGAGCTATTCCCAAAAAACCTCCGAAGTTCCAAAGGAAATCCTGACAGCCTCAGAGAAAGCAGCACCCGGTCAGTGTTTTTCCCTCTGGTAACCATCCAACTTTGGAAGCTGAGGTTCAGATCCATGCATGGACGTGCTGTAGCCTGCACAGCAGGAAGGGATCAGTCAGAGCCTCGCTGCAGCGACGCTGTTTCATGCCTTGTGTGGGCTGGTGAGCCACAGAGATGTCCCAGCACAGCATCTGCTACCAGTTGTGGCTCCAGCTGAGTCCCAGGGGCAGCTGCTGTGCCAGTTGCACTGGTCAGAGGTGCTTTGTGCAGATGCTGGTATCCAGATGTCAGGAACCAGATGGTTTGGCCGTCACGATGATGTCATCAATGTATTGCAGGTGTTCTGGAGCTTCACCTGTTCCAGTGTAGTCTGAATCAGTCCGTGGCAAATGGTGGGACTGTGTTTCCACCCCGGGGCAGTCGATTCCAGGTGTACTGGACACCCTTCCAAGTGAAAGCAAACGGTGCCCTGCACTCTGCTGCCAAAGGGATTGAGAAAAACACATTAGCGATACCAGTTGTGGCGTACCCCTTGGCTGCCTTTGACTCCAGTTGGTGTTGAAGTTCTAGCATGGCTGGCACGGCAGCACTCATTGGTGGCGTGACTTCATTCAAGCCACGATAGTCTACGGTTAGTCTCCGCTCTCCATTAGATTTTCGCACTGGCCATGTGGGGCTGTTAAAGGGTGAGCGAGTTGTGCCGATCATCCCTTGACTCTCCAGCTGACGAATCAGCTCATGGGTGGGAATTAGGGAGTCTCGGTTGGTGCAATATTGCCACCAATGTACTGTTGTGGTAGCGATTGGCACCCTTTATTCTTCAACCTTCGGCAGCCCCACCACAGAAGGGTCCTCCGAGAGACCGGGCAAGGTGGACGACTATTCAACTTCCTTCATCTCCAAGGCAGCTATACCAAAGGCCCACGGGTACCCTCTTGAGTCCTTGAAATAGCCCCTCCTGAGGTAGTCTGTGCCAAGGATGCACGGAGCCTCTGGGCCAGTCACAATGGGGTGTTTGGGCCACTCATTCCCAGTTAGACTCACGGCAGCTTCCAGTACAGTTAGCTGTTGGGATGCCCCTGTCGCTCCAGAAAGACAAATGGCTTCTGCCCCTCTATAGCTTGATGGCATTAGGGTACAGTGTGCACGTGCCAGGCCATCAGACCCACGCAGTCCAGTAAACCTGGTTGTACCTTTCCTCCCCCTGGCTGGAGGCAGGGCCCCTCTAATCCTCATCAGAATCACTCCTTGTGAAAATTACTTAGAAGGTCCAGAGACCTTTCTTTCCCTTGAGGGCACTGAGCAGTGCCGAGAAGCACTCGGTAGGCATGGGCCAGGCCCCAGCATATTGCAGTGATTTGTGTCTCTCTGGAATCGTCAGGGTGACAGCATACATTTTCCAAGTATTTTACTAGTTTTTCAGGATTCTGTATTTGTTCAGGGGTGAAATTCCAAAACACTGGGGGTAATCACTGTCCCAGGCACTTGCCCGTACTCTCCCACACACCCTGCACTCATGATTATCCAGCCTCAGGGCAGATCTCTGGGTAGTGTTCTTAGCAAAAGTTTGTTTAACTGTGAACAATAACCTGGGACACATTCAGGAGATACAGCAAGAAGAACATACTGGCTTGGGCATCCCAGGGATATTTGGAATTCTCAAAAGCTGCTATAATGAGCCTGAATGTGGAAGGAGAGGTGGAAGAGTGGGAGAAAGTGTCCTCCTTTGTCCCTCCTGTGGGCTTGGTGCGATGAGTAACAAATGCTGTGAGAAGGTGCCTGGGGGACGGGCATGACAGTAATGCCACATACAAATACCAGCTTAACCTCGTGACCAGTGATGCAATCAGATCATGAGTCGACATCAGCCAGTGCAGCAAGATGCTAGTCCTGATCCCCCTCCCAGAGGTCACAACCATCATCGCAGGGAGCACAGAGTGCATGTACGAGTTGATACAGCACTGCCATGTGAGCAGCCGAACCAGCGTGACCAGCGGTGATTTAACTGATGTCACAGAGGGGTGTGACAGACCTTTCAACGCGCTCTGGCCAGATATGCCGTTATCTCAACCCCTCGTGCCCCATGTTGGGCACCAAAAAGGACCGTCGTGGTTTGGGCCCAGCTGAGGCACCACGCGGCCGCTCACTCACCCCTCCCACTGTGGCGGGGTGGGGAGGAGAATGGGGAGAAAAGGGTCAAACCCCATGGGTTGAGATAAGAACAGTTTTAATGGCACAGCACGAAGAGTGAAGAAACAACGGTAACAACAACAATACTAATGAGATAATACATACAGCGAGTGACGTGGAACTCAACGGCTCGCCGCCCGGACTCTTGTCAGGGCTGCGTGTACTTGAAGGGTTCACACCTCTGGTGTCTTGCCCTGACAGCTGGACTGAAGAAGCGGGTGAGGCTGCGGGAATTACCTGTGGGCGCTAGATGACTCCTTCAGCCTGCTGGTAGGTAAAGCTGAGGAAAGCTGTGGAAGTGAAGAGCTGGTGTGAGAAGGAGAGGGCTGTTCTTGGTCTGTACTGAATGAGAGGCACCAAAATAAATGGCTTACATGTCTCGCAACTGAAGGAAGTGTTAACGTGGTTTGTAGTTTGAGTTGAAGTAGCTACAGGGTAATATACCTCTACAGATCACAAGTTGGTGAGGTTGGTTAATATGTCCTTTGAAAGCATTTGCAAAACAAAGGTCCAGACCTCCCTAAGGTCAGGGTGGATTTACTGAGGCAATGAACGTGTGAAGAAGCTAATTTTACAGGTCGTACTACTGGGTGACTAGATTGCAAATGATGCCTGGTTTTATGTTGAGCTCTGCTGTTACAACTCTAGAAGACTCACAAAAGACTCCACCCAAATCAGCAGCAACATAACACTATCTTTGCCATTGCTTTGCATCTTGTAGATGGATGAATCCCGTTAGGCTGGAAAAAATTTCAGCAGACTACATTGAAATTAAGGCCCAGGCAGGATTTCCACAAACTCCCTACAGATTTCCCCACGTACTCAGAGGGTCCACTCACCCTGAGATGCTCAGGGGTAAATAGTCTTCCTGTCATTTAGAGACAGCGTAAATGATGCTTCAGTTTCATAAACATGTATTTGCCAGTGTCCTTACTAAGCATGTAGTCACTTTATCAAGGTATTTAGACGATGATGTGGTCCCGCTGTTGCTCCATGTGTTTCTCTGATATCGATTTTTATTTCTGAGATGTAGTAATGGATCCTTAGTTGCCATTAAATGTGACCACTTCCTGGTGCAAAGTATGTGCTGGGTAAAACGGCGGTGCCCAAGGCTGCTGATACTTCTTTTTCATAATTGTTTTCATCAGCCAAGAATCCCATAGAGATTTGGCCCTGAACTATGGCTTGACCTGTGAAGATTTTATATTACTCTTTGAAGCTGTAATGTTTGAATGCTTTGGTTGTTCATGGTGGGCATAGTGCTAGTCCTGTTTTTAAACTTAATACACATTAAGAGTGTCTATTTTTTAAGTAAGGGTCAGGTGTATCAGCCTTTCTGCTTCTATCATGTTGTGGCCCAGAAAAGCTGTGAGTGCCCTCCCTGCGAGTGTTCAAGATCAGGTTGGACGGGATTTTGAGCAACCTGGTCTAGTGGAAGGTGCCCCTGCCCATGGCAGGGGTGAAAGAGCTAAACTCTGACAGTCCCTGGCTTAGGCCTCACTGTGATCTGTTTAGTTTTACTTGTGTCTTTGTTTTCCTGAGTTTTTCTTCCCCCACAAGGATGATTTTAGCGATTTGCTGAGCAAAGTTGGTAAATAGGTAACATCTTGCCTGACACCAAGGAGACAAAGCTATCTACAGGTGCCAGACGTTAAGGAAACACCCAGCAAACATCTACACGGCTGCTTGTTACAAGAGGAGGTTGCATCAGAAAAGGGGCCCTGGCTTGTGCTCAAGAAGGAAGATTCAACTAGCATGAGGAAGACTATGAGCAACCACCGGAAGATGAAAAGACCCTAACCCTAAATTTACTGTGCATGCTTGGACCATGTAGATGAATTCCGGGAACTCATCACCATAAGACTGCCCTTCTCAGGAAATCTAATGAATATGTATGATTTTTGTGTATATGAACCGGTGTGTTTTGCTAACCCATTGGAGCACTCATGGTGGAGCATCCCCAGTGCTGCCCAGGGCTGCAATAAAGAATGCCTGCTTAATAACACTCTGTTATTGAGTTTTCATCTCGGAATCTTTACCCAGCCGCACCTAGCCTCCCACCTCGGTGAGGAGTGTTAGAAAGCAAGGGGGTTTGGAAGCTCCGAATTTTGAATCAGTACCTCTGCAGATCCAGGATGCTAGAAACCATGTTAACCAAGCCATTTACCTGCTTATGAACAGAGATGTAAACTACCAGTTCAAAACAGGCTCGGAGGTTCTCAAGGTGAGGAGAAAGCCCTCTCTACTTGGGTAGGAACATGCATTTTTCTTCCCTCCATTGGTTGTTTTAAATACAGTTAAGGTGCATTGCTGTTGACTCTCTTACTGGAAATGGATTCCCCAGTTGTATCCATATGTACCTGTGTCAAGGAGTATCCATGTGACCTCCTGTTTGATATGAATCTATGCCAGTTTAGTATCAGTAACAGGGTTATACATCATGGCGAATGGTAATCTGAGCAGTCAATGCCCTGTTGCACAGTGATGGTATTCTGGGAGCATCTCCCTTGATCTTTTTTGGATCATGTGGTTACACAGCTCATGTTCTTCCCTGTCAGTCAGTGCTTTTGGGGAGAGAAGAAATGGGGCAGTAATCAGCAAACAAAAGATTACAGTTAGTACTCGTGATTTACTGATGATTTGAGAGTGACTTCTCACTTGCTGATAGTGGTTGCTGCAGTCTGATACAGAGCAGTAAAGCCCAGCGCTCTGCTTGGAAGTTCTCTCTGAAGCTACCGGAGTTGTGACTTAACTTGTTAGACTCCATCACAATATCAAATATGAGAAAGCTAAAGGTTTTTAGTCTCCATGTGGGCAAGGGCTGCTAACAGGAGGCAGCTAGGTAATAGTCCTACTTCCTTTTTACTTTGGGGTGGAAGTAGAGGGGATAAATTAGTCATAATACAAAATGCCTTCATCTTAGCAGTCATGAGCTCTATAACAGACGTATGTTACTTCCCACTTTTTTCCTGGAAAAGGAAGTCTACATGAATAGAGCCTTGGCAGAGTGGTTTCTGGCAGGATTGGACTCACAATGAGCTGGTTCTTTTCTCTAGTGCCCCAGCTCATAGGTGGTTATGAACAGGGGGGACCCATTCAGCAGTTGTACTTGTGATGTGGGAATGGGGGGAACTAGAACACAGGTTGCTGTTTTTCCTTAATGCCCGCTCTTCAGAAGAGGCGATGAGTTTGTCAATGCTTCTGTGGCATCAGTAATTGATCTCATTTTCTTTTCTTCTTCTTCTGATGAGTAACTATTTTCTCTTCAGTCCTTGGTGTAAAACACTCCTGGCCTGTCTCACAAATGTCTATGATGGTGGTAACAGTTAAACTGCAATTATGTGGGAGCCTTCCCTTCCCAATAAGTCCCTGAATTTGTGTGAGGGGGTTTTGGTGTTGGTGGTTGTTGGTGTGGTGTAACACTTGCAAAAGGCTGTAGCATTCTGCAGCACGCTGTCCAGGGATCACCGCTCAGCAGTGTACTGTACTTTATATTGTAGCTTATGGATGCTGTGATGTTACAGCTCTCACGAGCCTGAAATTGGCTTACCACTCCAGCCACTCTGACTCTACCAGAGATCGCCTCCAGTGGTCTTGCAGTAAGTATGTGGCGATGTAGATCTCTGTACAGTCTGGCAGCATGCAACAGTTAGGGTATTGTGCTGCTTCCTAGTGGAAGTGGATTTATGAAGTGTCTGCTGAGGCAGAAAGGGAGAGCTGAAGTAGGTGCAAACCCTGGGAAAGCAGATGACTTGGGCATGAGGCACTCGGTAAGTGCTGTTCTCTGCCCAGGAATCTTGTCCAGGGATTATTTGTCATTGTGAACACTGCTCCATCTTCTTTTGGCTCTGTCATGCACACACCATTTGATCAAGTGCAGCAAGAGGAACAAACATTGCCTGCAAACTGCTCAGTCTGTCTTTCTTTCCTAACGTCCTTCTCAGTATGGGATAACTGTAATATGACTTAGAAAAAGGTAGTGATTTCCCAGCATTAGAAATGATGGTCCTTTCACTGACAAAGAAACTACTTATTTTCTCACCAGAAAGTGTTCACCCCTGCTCTGCCTCCAGACATTCTTGTGAATTTCTATATTAACCTGAATAAGCTGTGCCTGACTGTCTACCAACTCCATGTGCTGCAGCCAGCACAACCAAGGTGACGCCTACTATCTCTTGAGCCTTGTTTATTTACCTCTCCCGATGTCCTACGGTGAGGAGGAGGGCGCACTGCTACATAGTGCAATGATATAAGATAATGCAGAAATTACTGTAACTGGTATTTTGTGTTTAGATCTGCTGCAGACAGAACAGTGGCTCTAAATCTAGTTTGGGGCATGGCCACTTACCTGGAAGAAAATACCAGTGCTCTGGTGAAAGCCAGTAACCATTTTTTTGCCAAGTAATGCTTTGTCTTACAATATAGTTTGATAATTTTGTGTAATTTTGGAAGAGCATAATAGTATTAATCCAGTTTACATTGAAGTACCGTCTTGGATTTTCTGAATGGAGTTTTGATGGATACTTTTCTGCATTACCTGTTGTGTTTGGGTCAGCTTGATGTCCTGTAAAACCAGAATTAAACTCTTAAGCTTTATGAAATGCAGTCCTTCCATAAGGGTATTTTCCCCCAAATCTATCTTTTGTTTCTCCTCTGGATTTTCTCATCTCTTTTTTTGTGGTGCTAAGACTCGGAGCTAAGTTGAACTCAGCCACTGTGTAGAATTTTTTTCATGAAGGAGCAGGAAGGGATCAGATAGCATGGATTCCATATGAACAGAGTATTTGGGCAGATACAGTATCGGTATTTCTTGATGTCAGGCTGCTGAAAGTGCAAACCTTAAACATGCTTCTAAGTAGTTTGTTTACTGCATCAAAATCCTGATGACCTTTTCCTTCTCCTCTAGAACTTCAAGCCTGCTGGAGGATCTATTTTACACAACCCTGGAGCAGTGTTGTAAGTACAGGCACTACAAGGGCCGTGTGACAGTTGTAGGAGTATGTTGAGGATGAGATCCAAAAGGCTGTATGCAGTTTTGATTGTAGCATCTGTTGAGTGGAGAAGCTGGATGAGTCATTGCACATGTGCCCTTAATAGTGTTTTATTTCTGTCTGGCTTTCAATGGCACGTTTCTGTGGCTGTTCGGTGGCATCTCTCCTGGGTGGTGCAGCTGCCCAGGTGTCCCTCTTAATTCTGTAATGCACAAGAAACCCCCTAGTCGGATGGGAACAGAGTATTTTGGAGACAGGTGATTTAATGGTATCTGTTCGCAGCTAGGTGAGTTCGGTTAACGTAAGCATCAAATCAAATACTTTTGTAGCGTAAGCATTTTTGTTGGACGTACATGAACATCCACGTGCCTTTTTTTGGTATAAAGTGAGTGACTGAGATTTGTTCTTTCTTTAAAGAAAGTTTCAAACTTGAATGTATTATGTTTATGAAGTTTTACGTTTACATTTTCATTTATTGACCGAGCAAGCGAGACGTGCAGCAGCAGCAGCGGCGGTGCAAGGGCTGTAGCTGTTGTGGTGAATCCGATGATGGTACGAGGTCGTCCTGCGGTCTTGGGGAGGGGGGGTGGTATCTAATATTGATTTTTTTTTTTTTTTTTTAAGGGTACCAATGGCTCTGGTTTTGAAAAGACGTGTTGTATTTTGAGCTGACCTCTTTTAGCTCAACTACTATCCTATCCTTCATTCTCACTGAATTCTTCTGCTTTCTCCTGCGTTAGTTTTCTGATATGCTGAGACATAATTTGGGATTTTTGTTCTTGAGCTGTCGTGTTGTGAGTGTCTGGTGCTGCTCAGCAGCTCCCCCCGCCCAGGTTTGGCTGCCGGCCGTTCAGCGTGCTCGCCCGGTGGCGCCAGCCCTGTGGCCGGAGGCTCCTGGCTCTGTCTCCAGCGGGGGCCCTGTGTGATAGGGGGCCATATAAAAAATATACTTTCTAACCAAAGATATATCGAAAATATTAAGAGAGCTACATAGAAAACGCTAAAACTATTAAAACCTGCTTTCCCAAAACTAACATGCATGCAAGTAGGCAATTAATTACTAACCCCTGCAAACCACCTGAAAAGGAGGCCCGGAATGCTGGAGAAAGAAGCTGATAAAGGGAAACAGAAAAGACAAAACCAAGGATGTAATTCATGGTTCAAAGGTGTCAAAGGCAGGAGGAGATAAGGGCTAACAAGAGCTAGCTAACATCCATCTTCAAACAATAACAAGAGGTAGCCAGATGTACACTCAAGGACAGACCAGGCCAAAACCGGTCTGGGACTGCAAGCTCAGCCAAACTAGAGATTTCAGGGGAGAGGTGAAAAGTACACAGCGAGGAAGACCTACGGCCTTCATCCCTTAAGACCCCTGTTCACGACCACCTGGAGGGACTGCGCAAGCGCACCAAGGAGGGGCCCGAGGCGGAGATTATGGAAATGGAGTGACCGGAAGGAACTGCCTTTTCGGGGATAGATCATAAATATGTATAGGTGTCTCTGGAATACGTAGTGGTTTAATTGTATAAATACTGGACAAGCGGCCACCATGGGCGTGCACGTTTGTGGTGGAGCGATCCCCCGTGCATCTGCGTGCAATAAACATACCTACTGTGCAACCTTGCAGGTTGTAAAGTTTTTTTTTCCGCACGTCATGTGGGTGCTGCAGCCGGGGCTGTCCGGTGGGGAGAGTCCGGGGCCAAGAGGGTCTCCTCCCCCCTGCCCCCCCCCCCCCCCCCCAAGTGATTCCCACGGAGGAAGGTTTTTGCGGGACGTGCCCCCCGAACCTCCTGCCTTGTGCCCCCTCCGCCCCGCCATGCTCGGCACCGCCCTCCCGCCGCCCCTCTGCTTCCGGACCTCGGGTGCCGCCTGCACCCCCCGACTTTGCCCCTCGCCCCCAGCCCAAGCTCAGACCCGCCCCTTCCCCGCTCACGCCCCTGCCCCGCCGGGGGCGTGTCCTCCTGCTGCCGCCGCGGTGCTCGCGGGCGGTGCCCGGCGCTGGCCGATGCCTCCCGGTCGGGTCGCGCCGCTCCCGCCCCACGGGCGCGGGGCCGGCGGGCGCTCGGCGCGCAGCGCGCGGGACTGCAGCGCCAGGACCGCCCCGGGAATGCGCGGCCCGGCGGCCGCTGCTGCCGCGCGGCCGAAGCGCGGCCCTTCAGCGCGACGAACGCGCGCCGGCTGTGGCCCTTCCGGCGCGCCGTCGTCGGCCGGCGCATGCGCGATGCGCGAGAGCAGCATGGCGGCGGGTGAGGGCAGAGGCAGGCGGTGAGGCGAGCGAGTCCCTTCGGCGGGTGCGGGGGTCTCTGCTGGCCGCTAGGGGTGGCGGGACGGGAAGCCTCAAAGCCCATGCTGCGGCAGGCAGCCGGTCTGCTCGGGGCGAGCCGGGTCAGGGCAGCCCCGGGGAGCTCCCGGGAGCTGGTGGGAGGGAAGAGGGGGAGGCGGACGCCTCTCCGACTCACCAGAGCTCCCCTTGAGCCTCCCCCGGCCCCGCTCGCCCTGCGCAGCTGCCCCCAGCTCCAGCACCTCCCCTGCAGCCTGTCTCGCAGCCCCAGGTCACCCTGTTGTGATGGCAGCAAGCTGGCCCTCGAATGCACTTGATTCTGCCTTAACGTGGGTGCCATTAGCTGCAGTGCAGGGAAGAAGCAGCATCTCTAGAAGATGCTGCGGAAGGAGGGGATTTGGCCAGGGATGATCTGCGGTCATAATGATCACTGCTTCTTCTTTCTGTCTCCCAGAGGCTGCACTGAGGGCACAGTTGTCCCTTCCTCCCCTGGGGATGCTGTTGTCTGCACCCACCTCAGGCTTGCCTGGGTTGTCTCTGCCTGGCCTCGCTCTCGTCGCGGCGAAAAGGGATGGGTGGAGTGCTTGCTGGTTGTGGACAGTGGACAGGAGCTGCTGCGGCTGAAGCTGGAGAGGCCAGAGAAAGGTAAAGAAGAAGAAATCGAAGGCCATCCGGTTGGCAGCTGCCTCCCGCTGCAGGCAAGACCGAGCCTGCCAGTGTGCCCCGGAGGGTCCGTGTGCGTAACCCAAGGCGCGGTACGGCATGAGGGAGCGAGGCTACATGTCTAGGAAGCCTTGTTTCACAAGAGTTGAGACAGCTATGTAATCTTTTAGGTGGAGAACCACCATGTGACCGGAGCTACAGAAGAGGAAGGGAGAAGAGGAAGAGAAGGAAGCGTCTGAACAGGCAAATTCTCCTGGCAGCACTGAGAGCAAGAGATGCGGTGAGTCCTGGGCCTTCAGGGCCCCGTCAGCCCGCTTGTGTGTCCCAGGCCCTCCCTGTCCCTCCCCTGGCCCCCCGTCTTTCACGAGCTGCTGTGATTCCCCCCTGCTCCCCCCCCCATACCTGCTCTCTCCCTCTCCCTCTGAGCAGCTCCTTGTCTTCATATTCTAGGTCCTCTCTCTCTTTGCTGTGCAGCCAGTGGCTATTTCTTCCTTCTCCATCTCTGTCTGGCTCCCAGACACTGTTTGCGTTCCCCCCTCTCGGTCCTGTAGCTAGTTGGTATTTTTGCTCTCTCTGGCTCTGTCAGTCCGGCTCCCTGTCCCTGTTGGTCGAGGTCTTCCTTCTCGGCTCTGTACCACGCTGCCAGTCTGTTTCATTCTCCGTCTCTCTTTACCCTGCTCCTCATTTTGAATTCCTCCTTCTCTGTCCTGTCGCCTGTTAGTATTTTTTCCTTTCTCTATCTCACCTATCTTGTTCCCTGTTCCTGTTTTTCCAAGTCTTCCCTCTTGCCGGTCGCTATGTTTTTCTTTTGCCTTCTTGGTTTGTTCGGCTCCCCGTCCCTCTTTCTTCCTCTGTGCCGTGTCTCTTGTTGTGTCTTTCCTTTCCCCCTCGTTCTCTGTCCATCACATGATCTCCGTTGTCAAACTCTCCTACTCTGCCCAGTAGCCTGATGCGGTTTTGTTGGTTTTTTTTTTTTTCCTTTCTCGCTTTCTCTCTGTCCAGCTCCTGGTCTCTAGTTTTCAATTCCCCCCTCTCTCTGGAAGCCTGTCGGGACTTTTCTCTGTCTGGCTCTCTATCCCTGTTGTTTGATCCCTTCCTCTGTGCCCTCTTAGGCCTCACCATTTTTATTTGCTCAGTCTCTCTTGGTCCAGCACAAGATCCAGATTTTTTAAAGTTCCTCCCTCACTTCCCTGCAGCCTGTCAGTTTTGAAGTTCGTGTCGCGATTTCATTCCTTTTGCCGTCTCTCCCTGCCGGGCTTTTTCAATTCCTCCCTGTCTGTCTCGCAGCCCGTTGTTGCTTTCTTGTTCTCTCTGTCTCTGTTGGGCTCCCTGTCCCTGTCTTTACCCACTTTTAAAAATGCCTTCCTCTCTGCCTCGTACGCATTGTTCTTGAAACTTCCGTTTCCTGACATCTCTCTGTAGATTGCTCCTGGTTCCAGATGTTTATTTTTTCCCTCTCTGTCCTGTGGCCTATTGCGATTTGGTGTTTTCTGCGTCTCTCCTGTTCCCAGCTCTCGGTCACCGTTTTTCAGTTTCTCCCTCTCGGCCCTGTAGCCCAGTGCTGTTGTCTGTCTGTCCTCATCTCTCTCTGGCCGGTTCCCTCTCCCCACATATGTGGTTCCTCCCTCTGTGCCCTGTGGTCCGCTGCTGTTTTTCCGTTCTCTGTCCTGCTCCTTTTCCCGAGTCTTCAGTTGCTCCCTCTCTGTCCTGTAGCCCATCGCGGGTCTTTGTTTCTTTCTCCATCGCTCCCTGTCCAGCTCCCTGCCCCACCTTTTTAATTCTTCCCTTGCTGCCGTGTGGCAGCTCCCCACTATCTTCCCTTTCTGCATCTCTCTCTGGATGGCTCCCGCTTCCCTATTTTCAATTTCTTCCTTCCGGGCTGTCACGGTTTGAGGCTGAGCCGGCCACTAACAAATGACAGACGCTCTCTATTAACCCCTCTCCCCTCCCAAAAGGGAAAAGGAGAGAGACCAAAGGAGAGAGACTTTCCTGTTTGGAAAAGAAAACTAAACCAGCTTTAATGAAATAATAATAATAAAAGAAAAGATAATAATAAGAATAAGGAAATAAGGAAATATATACAATATGTACAAATATGTACAAAACCAATACTGAACCCAACTCCCCCACCCTGATGACGACACATCACCACCACGCTGCAGGGCTGGCACTGGGGCAGTCGCAGGCTGGACTGGGCAGCAAACAGGGACGGGATGCAGGAGCTGGGCTCAGGCACTGGATTTGGGGATGCACGGATTGGGATCGACGACAGAAGGACAGACAGAGCCCTCCTCAGATGTTGGCCATCGAAGAAGAGAGAGACCCTAGTGATCCCTCAGCTTTACACTGAACATGACGTCTATGGGGTGGAACGCTCTGTGGGTCAGGTTTGGGTCACCTGTCCAGTTCGCTCCTCCCTGCAGGGGCGGCCTTTTTTGTGCTTGTGACCCTTTTCACTCCTGGCACCCCAACACGCAGTACAAGATTCAGCAGTGACCTTGGTCACTACAAGAACAAGTACAAGCAAGGGCCTCTCTGCATACCACTCCTTGGTACGAACTATAAGCATCAGGCCTTATCACTGCCAGAAGCAGTCACTGTCTGGAAAAACAGGCTGCGATTTCAGAAAGTGCTGTTAGTTAGAGGAGACATAACTGAAAAGTTAAAGCACTAAAACAGAATTAATTCTGGTTTAGCCCAAACCAGGACATAGGCCCTGTAGGTTGTGGTGATTGTGCTGCTTTCTCCATCTCTCTGTCCGGCTCTGGATCCCAATATTTTAATTCCTCCTGCTTCTCCCTGTAGCCTGTCTTTCTGTCCGCCCCCTCCCCCTTTATCTGTCTCCCCACCCCACCTCTGGCGCCCTGTCCCTGTGTTTTAATTCTTCCCTCTCTGCCCTCCAGCTGTTGCTATGCTTCCTGCGTGTGTCACACTGGGTCCGGCTCCTCGTCCCTGTCTTTTCATTCCTCCCGCTCCTCCCTGGAGCCCATCGCTGTCATTTTCTTTTGCTGTTTCTCTGTCTGGCTCCAGATCCTCACATCTCCCTCCCCGCCTCCCCCCATTGCTGTTTTTTCTGTCTCGGTCTCTCTGTGCCTGGCTCTGGCTCCCTGTTTTTTCACTCCTCCCTCTCTGTCCTGTAGGCCATCGGCATATTTTCTTTCTTTGGGCTCTCTTTGGCCGTTTCCCTGTCCCTGTTGTTCACTTTCTTCCTTCTCAGCCCTGTAGTTTGCCGCAATTCTTTTTCTTTCTCCCCCTTTCCCAGCTCCCAGTCCCTCCCTTTTAATACCTCCCTCTCTGTCCTGTTGACTCTCAGGTGTCGTGTGTCCAGGGGTCCCCCGCCTCCCCCTCCCTCCCCCCCTTCTCTTTCTCACTCTTTCGCGATTCCTGTCCAGACCCTGCCCTGGCGGCAGCAAGCTGACCCATGAACGTGCTTTATTGCCCCATAAGCGCGGGTGCCGTTGGCATCGGTCTGGGGCAGGAGGGGCGTCTCCAGGAGCTCCTGCAGAAGGAGGGGTTCCTGCCTGGGGAGACGGGTGGCCATCGCTGTGGACAACAGTTGGCCATTCTTTATGTCTCCCAGGGGCAGTGCTGAGGACTCGGTTGCCGGTTCCTCCCCTGGGGATGTTGGTGACTGCGTCTGGCTCAGGTTTGTGTCCTTATTCTCCTAGTTAAAGTGGTTCCATTAGTTTCCTGCCTGGTCACGTTGCTGATGCCACAGATGCAGTAGAAGAGCAGTTGTTGTCCTTTGCGGTATGGGTTGCTGTCTTTGCTCAGTGCTTTGTACCCCATAACACAGAGGCAGGTGAGGAAACGCCCTGCTGCTCCTCTGGCCGCCCTTGTGTCTGCTGGGGGTCGCCCCAGCCCCTTTCCCAGGGGATTGCGGGAAGGGCGTTGAGCAGGGCCCCGGGTGTACGAGCCCTGGCCTCTGCACAGGGAGCCCGTTCTGCTCGGGGCTGCTGTGGTGTGGGTGCTCCGCTGGTCCAGTCACCGGCGGCAGCTCTGGACCCAGATCGGCTGTGCAGGCGTCGAGGGTTTGGTCACGGTGAGAAGCGGAGGCATCGCTGTGCGGGAAGAGCTTCGGGACCAGCCAAGGTTTGACTGTAGGCATAGTAGGAAGTACCCTTGTATGCAGTTGTTTTTGTTGTTTCAGGCTGGCGGGTTTCCACTGAGGGTTTGGGGGTGGCAAAATGATTTAATAGCCTGCCTTTTTTTATTTTTTTTATTTTAGATGCATTGTGTTTTCCTGGAATTCCTGACTATGGGAGATGGAACCTTAGTTTTTTTCCCCACCATTTTTACTGCATGCTGTGTAAGTTGCTGATGTCTTGATCTACTCTGATTTTTCTCTCTTGATAGGACTGATGGCGAGATTGTCCAGTGGGGGTTAGGGTGAGCATCTTGTACTCGCCTGTATACGGAGCTTGAGCGTTTCTCGAGAAGGCATCTTCCCCAGAACTTCTCAGAGAAGAGGGTCTGTGTTCTTTGTGCTGGTAACAGTCTCTGGCTGGGGTCTGTCTTCTGTCATAGGCCCAGGCACACGAGCCTTCCCGTTACTCCGTTTCTGACTTTTTCATGACGCACCCGATGAGACGTGTCGTAGTGCCGGTCACAGCAGTTACGTTTCCGTGTTGTTTTTCACCTGTTGTGTGTTTAGCACCGGTTTCTGTGGTTGTAAGGTGCCTGTGTTAGATCTTTGAGCTGCCGTGGTTTTTCCGTCAGCTGACCGCCGCTGTGATTCCCTGAGGGGTTCAGTGGTAAGGAGGTGGTCAGTGGTGCTTGTTCCGTGTGCGCTATACCGCACATTACGGGGGTCTCGATGCTCCGGAGGTTTATTCTTTTGCGGTAGGCGGGCGCATTGGTAGCCACGCCGAGGGTCTCATGCTCCTCGACTCACCGGGGTACCGCCGACCGAGCGCTCCCCGTCTCGCGCGAGAAGCTCCACACACAGATCTGTCCGGCGCATCTCGTGTCCAAGAAGGTGACGGGCGGTCCAGGATGCGCCGGGGTATCCGCTGTCGAGCGGTCTGTTCTCACAGAGCCCTCTTCTGGGACGACGACTTCTCCGCATCCTGTGGATGTTGGGTCTTGGGGCCCGGCTTCTTGCGCATCCACCGTCGCGGCCGCGGCCGTATCTTTTCGTCAGGGGCCGCGGTGTTAGACTTCCGGGGCAGAAGGTGTTAAGGGTCGTACGCGTAGGGCCGGGTGTTGCTTTGGCTTTGGTTTTCTGTGATGGCTGGCTGGCTGTTGTTGGAGTCTAGAGGGTATTCCTACGTGGAAGGGAGACCTTCGGAACCATTAAGCTGTTGCTCTGCATCCGGGTGACTCATTCGATGCCATTTTCAGATGCAGTGAGATGAGCCGTGCACCAGAGGGTTAGAGGAGGGGCAGGGGAGCGGCCGTAAGAAGGCAGGTCGGTGCGTGGTGTCGGCGGGCAGATGTGGCCGGTGGCTGTGTGAGCAGCTGACAGATCTTGGTAGGTTTGTTGTATTCCGAAGGTGCGAAGCAGTGAGCGAAGCGGGGTATCGGCACCATGGGTGGCTGGGGCGAGGCGAGCTGGCACTGGTGGGCTGCAGCAGCGCAGTTACTTTTCAGGTGTTGAGTTGTTCGTGAAGTTTATAAGCATCCCTTATTGGTTGTGTTTTACAGGTGGTACCCGAGCCTCAACGTGGCAGCCGGCAGAGGTAGGGTGGGTGGGCGGCCGCGGTAAAGGAGGAGGAAGAGAGGGGAATGGGTGCAGGCAGGCTGTGGTTTTGGGTGGTATCTCAGCACGTGCCTTTTGTTTTGGCTTTCGCAGGTCACGCACGTAGCCTCGGAGGGCCGAAGCCGTGCACCGACCAGCGGCCTGAGGAGGCGAGGCGGTTGTCAGCCGGGCTGGCGTCCGAGAGAGGAGCGTCCTGTGGCAGCTCGGTCAAGTGTTTCTGTTTGGTTGTGCGGGTGTTATGCAGCTGCCTTTGGAGCTGGGTGAGCTTTTGAGGTGGTGAGCTAAGGAGCAGCAAGGAAGAGCGTGGGGCTGGTGATTTCTCCCAAGCGTAACAGTATTTCTCTGTCTGTTGCTACCTTAGGTGCCGCAAGCGATGACAGCTGCAGCGTCCAACACGGGAATCGGTGCGGAGCAGTTGAGCGGAAGGCCACGTTCCTTTTGAGGAGGAGGGTGTTTGGAGGAGGTCTGTGGTGACCCGTGTGACAACTACTGCTGTCAGCGGTGTGTGGCGTTTTTTTTCTGCAGGCAACAAGGAGGAACATGGTAACTGCAGGAGTAATTGGGTTAGTTGATGTGGTTTCTGTTGAGGATGGACACGGGTCCCCAGCCCTCTGGAAGCGAAGCTGAGGGACCAGGGACCATTGTCCTGCAGTGCGTAACTTTGATTTCAGTTGGAAAAGAGATTTTCCCGGAATGGAAATCTTTCTCCTTCAAAGAAATTGCGTTGTACGAACTGCCTGTCGGACTCTGTGTGCTTGGCTGTAGAAATCATGAGCAGCGAGACTTTTCGCCCTCTTTTGAAAAACAAAACAACAGAAAAGTCAATTTGTTTCCGAAGACCGAAGCACAGCAGGTGTTCCAAAAGTGGATGGCGTCGCTGGTCTTTGGATTCTCGGTTGCAACGGTCAAGATATGATTAAAAAATGTTCCTCTGCGTGCTTTGGTACAGCCAGAAGCCTTAGCGCATCTGCCAGTCCTGTTCGGTGGCCTTACCTATTGCAGCCCTGGGGATTTGAATTTCTGGTTTTTTTTTTTTCTTTTTAACAAGTATAACCATGTGGGGGATCTATTATTTCACTGATCTTTTCCTATCATACATGAAACTCTAGAGAAAGTTACAATTGTATAATTGGCAGAATGACTAACGCAGTTTAAACTCGCTGCTGAATCAGTACAGCGTGTAATATATGAGGTGTACTTAAGCGGTCAGGGGTTTCTCTAATTCTTCCAAGCCAGAGGCAGCTGCATGTTACTGAGTTTCTTCCCTGTGTTTTGACAGAGCGCTCTGAAGTACTTCGTTTCTAATCATGTGACATGATAGAACAAGGCGGGGCAGGAGCAGAGTCAAATAACAACTGTATTTTGGAGACAGGTGTAAGCATAGATCTAGATGGGGGTGTACAGCCTTGTCCTGCAGCAGCACTGTAAGGAAGGGCGTCAAACATGAGCAAGAGCAGTTGCTTTTCTGCTAAGAATGGGTTGGAAATCATATCTGTTTGTCTTTCTATGGAGTGTTAAGTATTCAAATCACTCTGGTTTGTAGAGGATGCGTCTGTATTTCGGGCTGGTCTCCTTCAGTTCGACTGCTCTCCTGTCCCTCGTTCTATTGAATTCCTCTCCTTTCTTCTGTGTTGTTCTTCTAATGTGCTGAACTATGGTTGGGGCCTTTTGTTTCCCGATGTCTTGCTGTGAGTGTCCGGTGCTGCGCAGCAGCTCCCCCCACCCCCCCCACCCCCAGGTTTGCCTGCCGGTGGCTCAGCGCTCTCGCCCCACGGGGCCAGCTCTGTCTCCGTCCAAGGGCTGCCCCGCAGGCGCAGCAGCCACGGCTGTCCGGTGGGGAAAGGGGCAGTTGTTGCTCTGGGGAGCCCGTCCAGGCGTGGTCCGGGACGGGGAACGTGGCAGAGCCGAGTGCGAGCAAGAGCCACGGCACCGTCCTTTGGCGGACACCCCCCACCCCTCTGCTGTGCGGCAGCCGGCGTCGATGATCTGGTGTGGGGCAGGCATCGAGCGTGGATTCTGTCTCGTGGGCTGTGGCAGGTGAGTGCTCGTCTGTGGGTTATACCGGGGGGAGCCCTTGATGTCAGTCATCCCCCACCCCTCTCCGGGTCCCCCTGTACCCCCAGTGTCAGAGAAAGACGCAGGTGCTGCTGCGCCGCTGTGACCGCACGGGGGTGCTGCGTGAAACGGCGCTTTGTGCTGCCTGCGCGTGGGGGGCGTGCGGTACTGCAGGCCGGGGTACGCGCATGCGCGCTGGCGGCCCCCTGCGGCGCTCTCTGCTACCACGATTTGACTAGGGTTGGGTACTGGGGCGTGGTACACGCGCGTGTGCGGTGACACCGATTTGTGGCGCTCTCTGCTGCCACCCTGTGACCGAAAAGCTTTACTGCAGCCCCGAATGGCATGCCGCGCTCCCTGCTGCCACCCTGTGACCGAAAAGCGGTACTGCAGCGCCAGCGGCGTGCTGCCGCGCTCTCTGCTGCCACCCTATGACCTTAGTGCGGTACTGCAGCCGGAGAGCCGCGCATGCGCTATGGCAGCGCGTTGCCGTGCTCTCTGCTGCCACCGTGTGAGCAAAGAGCGATACTACAGTCTAGAAGCTGCGCATGCGCCATGGCGGCGCGTTGCCGCGCTCTCTGCTGCCACCGTGTGAGCAAAGGCCGGTACTGCAGTCTAGAAGCCGCGCATGCGCTTTGGCGGCGCGTTGCCGCGCTCTCTGCTGCCACCCTATGACCATAGTGCGGTACTGCAGCCGGGAAGCCGCGCATGCGCTTTGGCGGCGCGTTGCCGCGCTCTCTGCTGCCACCGTGTGAGCAAAGGCCGGTAGTGCAGTCTAGAAGCCGCGCATGCGCTTTGGCGGCGCGTTGCCGCGCTCTCTGCTGCCACCCTATGACCATAGTGCGGTACTGCAGCCGGGAAGCCGCGCATGCGCTTTGGCGGCGCGTTGCCGCGCTCTCTGCTGCCACCATGTGAGCAAAGGCCGGTACTGCAGTCTAGAAGCCGCGCATGCGCTTTGGCGGCGCATTGCCGCACTCTCTGGTGCCACCCTATGACAATAGTGCGGTACTGCAGCGCCGGCGGCGCTGCCGCCCTCCCTGCTGCCACCCTGTGACCATAAAGCGGTACTGCAGCCCCAGCGGCGTGCGGCCGCGCTCTCTGCTACCACCCTATGACCATAGTTCGGTACTGCAGCCGGGAAGCCGCGCATGCGCTATGGCAGCGCGTTGCCGCGTTCTCTGCTGCCACCGTGTGAGCAAACGTCGGTACTGTAGCCTAGGAGCCGCGCGTGCGCTTTGACGGCGCGATGCCGCGCTCCCTGCTGCCACACTGTGACCGAAAAGCCGTATTGCAGCCCTGGCGGCGCCTCCGCGCTCTCTGCTGCCACCGTGTGACAGAAAAGCGGTACTGCTACACCGAAGGCACTTTTAGCGCTCTCTGCTGTCACCCTGTGACCAAAAAGCGGTACTGCAGCCCCGGCAGCAGGCTGCCACGCTCTCTGCTGCCGCCCTGTGACCGAAAAGTGGTACTGTAGCCAGGAGGGCGCTGCCGCGCTCCCTGCTGCCACCCTGTGACCGAAAAGCGGTACTGCAACCCCGAAGGCACTTTTCGCGCTCTCTGCTGTCACCCTGTGACCAAAAAAGCGGTACTGCAGCACCGGCGGCACGCTGCCGCGCTCTCTGCTGCCGCATTCTCTGCTGCCACCCTGTGATCAAAAAGCGGTACTGCAGCCCCTGCGGCACTGCCGCGCACCCTGCTACCACCCTGTGATTGAAAAGCGGTACTGCAGCCCCGAAGGCGCTGCCGCGCTCTCTGCTGCCTCCATATCACCGAAAGTCGGTACTGCAGGCCGAGCGGAGCATTCCGCGCACCCTGCTGCCACCCTGTGACCAAAAGACGGTACTGCAGCTCCGGGTGCGCGCTGCCGCTCTCTCTCCTGCTACCGCCTACAGTGGGTGGGCTACGCACCGGACGCTCTTACCTTTGTGCCCCGCGGCGGCCCCTTCCCCGGGGGATGTTTGGAAAGGCGGTGGGCGGGGCCTGGGGTAGATGAGTCCCGGGCTCTGCCCAGGGAGCTCCTTCTGTGCGAGGTGAGAGCTGTGGGATTGGGCAAGCTCCAGCAGCACCCACAGTAGAGAGTGCCCTGGGATGCAGCTTGGGCCTTTTTTTTTTTTTTATCAGCAGTTTCATACGGGGTGTTCAGGGGTGACAAGAGGGTTTTAAAACACACAGCTTTTTTTAACTGATTTTGTTGTTGCTGTTGTTGTTTTGTTCTAGGTGCACTGGATTTTCTTGAAACTCTGAACTTCCTTCAGGATGGCAACTTGTTTTTTCTGACAAGTGTTTGTGACCCCATTTCCCTTCCTAGGACTGAAGGTGAGATTATCAAGTAGCATGAGGATGTGCACCACGTCTCCACCTGTCTATGCCCCCCCATCCCCCTGTCTCTGCCTTCAGGTGGGGTTTTTCCCATGCCACCCTGATCTTTGTGGCCTTGACTCCCGTGTGTGTGCCTGGCCCTACTTCTCATGTCCCTGCCTCCCATGGGCCTGCCTTGCCTGCTTTTTTTCACGGTAGGGATGGACAATGACAAGAGTATATGTAAGAAGGCAGTCTTTATTAAGTTGCAAAAGCCAAGATGGCTGAGATGGTGAAGCAGAAAAAGCATACCCTTTTATAACCTTTCTTATCTGTCCACCTGTTCATGCACTAAGGCTGCTAAAATGATTCACTCAATAGCTCTGTCCATTCACCTCCATTCACATAATGATTGGCTGGAGCTCCTACTGTCTTTCTCACTGTACCTACTGTTCTCTTGCCAAGTTTCTGCTCTGTGGTATTTACTTGCTCAGTCTCTTCTTGCTCAGTCTCTTATCACTTCCTCAAACCTGTTTACAACATTCTTCATCCACTTCTTCTGTCTTTTCAAGGGTATACTGGAATGCTGTCAAGGTCAACTTCATCTTCCTCAGTCAGGTTATCCCCGACAGATTTTTGTACCCACTTTATGTGTGTGCATAGCTCACACCCTATCCTCCCCCTGTGCACCTGCCTCCTCCCCCTCCCCCTCCCCCTCCCCCTCCCCCCGCCATGGGTGTGCCTTGCACCTGCCTCCCATGAGCATGTTTTATCACCCTCCCCCCCTTCTCCATGCACCTGCCTTGCCCCCACCTCTACAAGAACTGCTGCTCCAGATGCAAACCACCAATAAACTGTTTGCATTCGAAACTTTGCTCTGGCACTTCCTTGGGCCCAAAACGCCATCACCAGTAGGTATCAGGGGGAATGAGGGGCACCCAGCAGGGACACCCTGAAGTCTCATTGTTTCCATCAGGCTTTCCCAAGGGCAGGGGTGGGTGGGAGAATGGAAAAGCAGTATCACTTCTTACATTTTCTTCCTACATCTTCCTCTTCTGAGCTCCTTGTCCCTGGGTGTTTGTTCTTGCCTGTGGCCCCTGTTCCTGATGGGCTCCAGCTGTGGCCAGTGTGGCTAATAACAGGGCTGGCCCTCCTGTGGGCTATAAAGGGGCTGCCTGAGGGAGCTGGTAAAGGGGAACTGGATGACGAGGGAATTGGAGGTGCCTCTAGCATGGAATGGCTGGTCCCTGTGAGGAAGGATACCCCTGAGCTGTCCATGATGGAGCAGACCACCAGCACATGTTGCCAAGAGCTTGGTACCTGCATCGGCTGTGTGTGTGAGCCGCTGGCCAGCCTGGCAGTGGAGGGGAGTTGAGGGAAAAGTGTTGGGGCGCTGAAGGTCTGAGCCGGTGCCGGGAGCTGGGGTGAGTCACACGTTCTCCCATGCACATCCCAGTCCATCTCTGCTGCCCTGCTTGTCGCTCCTTCCGCTGCCTGGGAAAGGGCTGCCCAGGGATGGGGAGGGCCAGCAATGCCTTTCTGTCCTGGCCCCTTTGCTGTGGGAGCCCACTGGACAGCCTACCACCTTCCTGATTGCACTGGGGCTTCCCCTCAAGCCAGGGGGAGGTGGCAGGGCTGGAAGAAAGTGGAGGCTGAGATGGGGTGCGAAGGCAGGGAAAATGTGGATGTCAAGAGGGGGTGGAAATGGTGTCACTTTTTACATTGCCTTTGTAAGGCTCCCTCTTTTTGTCTTCCTGACCCTATGTGTTAGTTCTTGCCTCTGTTTCTTTTCCCCTATTGCTTTAGAATATTTCCCTGTCCCTCGTCTTGTCCCTGCCTTGTGGTCCTGCTGGTCCCTTTGGCCTCTCTCTCCTGCTCCCCCTCTCTCTTATGTATTCCTCCATCTCTCCCTGGGTTTTTTTGCTCAGTGTCCCAGTACTGTTCTCTCTGTGCTACTGTCCTGCTCCCTGTCCCTCTCCTGTTTGCAGCATCTCATTTGCTGGCTGCCTGTCCCCCACCTCTTCTCTACCTTCCTCCTTCTTTTCCTTTGTCTCCTGTTGTCCTGCTGTGTTTGGGCACCGAGCCTGGTAGCCAGCTCAGTGCCAGGGTTTGTTCTGGGCAGGAGTGAGTAAACTTTTCCTGCCTCCTCTGTGCCCCTGGATGGTTTTCAAGCCCCTGGGTGCAGAGCTTGTGGCTGTGGGCAGGTGCCAGGGAGGGGGACATGTGCTGTTGTGGGGCTTTGGCCAGGCCCCTGTTCCTGATGGGCTCCAGCTGGGGCAGGTGTGGCCAGTGAGGCTAATGATGGGGCTGGCCCTGCTTTGGCCTATGAAGGGGGCTGCCTGGGCATGCCCAACTGCAGGAGCTGGCTGAGGAGTCAAACCAAGGGCTTTCCACAGGCAGCTGTCTCCAGCCAGTCCCTGTGGCAAGGAAGGATCCCTCCGACCCATCCACAACAGAGAATGCCACCATAACACCGCACCAGGACCTTGGCACCTCTGTTGGCTGCACACATGAGCTCCTGCATGTCCAGAAAACCTCATGGGAGAAGTGCATTGAGTCACCCACTGCCTACTCCTAAGGTCAGGCAGCTGGCACTGTGGAGGAGGAAGGGGCAGAGACAGAGAGAAAAGCCTCGGGGTGGTGAAGGTCTGCCGTTGGCGCCAGGAGCCACGTGTCTCCTTGTGTGTGTCCAGGGCCATCCCTGCCCTGGTTCTCTAGATCTCTGCCTACCTCCTTGCCTGTTCCTGTGTCTGTCTGCTTTCAGGCTGTCTGGTTCCCCAATGCTTTTTGCTCTTTTGCCAGCATTGCCCTGTAAAGTGTCACCTTCTACCTTTCCTTTCTATGTCTTTTCCTTTCTGGCACCCCACAAGCTCTGATTTCATTCTTCCCCATTGCTTGTGAAAATGGCATTTCTAGGTCCCCTCTGTCCATGTTTCAGTTTACCCAGTTCCCTATGATTAGGGGAAGGGTGGTGGTTGGGGCCTGGGGTAGATGAGCCCCGGGCTCTGCCCGGGGAGCTCCTTCTGTGCGAGGCAAGAACTCTGGGACTAGGCAGGGTTCAGAACCACCCACAGTAGAGTGCCCTGGGATGCAGCTTGGGCTTTTTTTTTTCCTTTTTCATGTTTTTACGTCAGCAGCTTCCTAGGGGCTGTTCAGGGGCGACAAGAGGGTTTTAAAACACACAGGTTTGTTAACTGATAGTTTCGCTGCTGTTTTGTTCTAGGTGCACTGGATTTTCCCGGAATTCTGAACGTCCTGTTTTTTGTGAGGAGTGTTTGTGACCGCATTTCCCTTCCTAGGACTTGAAGGTGAGATTATCGAGCAGCCGTGAGGATGTGCACCACGTGTGCACCTGTCTATATCCCGCCCATCCCCCTGTCCGTGCCTGCAGGTGGGGTTTTTCCCATGCCACCCCCAACTTGGTGGCCTTGCCAAGGGTGGGTGTGCCTGGCCCTAAATCCACCCGGCACCTCCCCCCAATGAGCGTGCCTTGCTGCCGTTCTTCAGCACTGGCCACTGTAGGCATCCCGTGCTTGCCCCCCCACCCCGGGTGTGCCTTTTCTGCCCCGGCACTGCCCCCCCCCCCCCCGCCCCCCCGGAGTGCCTCTATTGCCCCGCCCCCGTCGGCGTGCCTTGCTTCCCCGTACCCCGCCCCGGCACCGCCCCCCCCCCCGTGGGCGGGCCCCGCCCCGGCACCGCCCCCCCCCCGTGGGCGGGCCCCGCCCCGGCACCGCCCCCCCCCCCGTGGGCGGGCCCCGCCCCGGCACCGCCCCCCCCCCCGTGGGCGGGCCCCGCCCCGGCACCGCCCCCCCCCCGTGGGCGGGCCCCCGCCCCGGCACCGCCCCCCCCCCCCCGTGGGCGGGCCCCGCCCCGGCACCGCCCCCCCCCCCGTGGGCGGGCCCCGCCCCGGCACCGCCCCCCCCCCCGTGGGCGGGCCCCGCCCCGGCACCGCCCCCCCCCCGTGGGCGGGCCCCGCCCCGGCACCGCCCCCCCCCCGTGGGCGGGCCCCGCCCCGGCACCGCCCCCCCCCCCCGTGGGCGGGCCCCGCCCCGGCACCGCCCCCCCCCCCGTGGGCGGGCCCCGCCCCCCCCCCCGTGGGCGGGCCCCGCCCCGGCACCGCCCCCCCCCCCGTGGGCGGGCCCCGCCCCGGCACCGCCCCCCCCCCGTGGGCGGGCCCCGCCCCCCCCGTGGGCGGGCCCCGCCCCCCCCGTGGGCGGGCCCCGCCCCCCCCCGTGGGCGGGCCCCGCCCCCCCCGTGGGCGGGCCCCGCCCCCCCCCGTGGGCGGGCCCCGCCCCCCCCGTGGGCGGGCCCCGCCCCCCCCGTGGGCGGGCCCCGCCCCGCACCGCCCCCCCCCCGTGGGCGGGCCCCGCCCCCCCCGTGGGCGGCCCCGCCCCGGCACCGCCCCCCCCGTGGGCGGGCCCCGCCCCGGCACCGCCCCCCCCGTGGGCGGGCCCCGCTTCCCCGCGCCCCGCCCCCCCGCATGGGCGTGCCCCGCTTCCCCCGCCCCCCCCGCATGGGCGTGCCTTCCTTCCCCACGCCCCGCCCCCACACATGGGCGTACCTTGCTTCCCCGTGCCCCGCACCGGCACCGCCCCCCCCCCCCGTGGGCGGGCCCCACCCCGGCACCGCCCCCCCCGTGGGCGGGCCCCGCTTCCCCGCGCCCCGCCCCCCCCGCATGGGCGTGCCTTCCTTCCCCACGCCCCGCCCCCCCCGCATGGGCGTGCCCCGCTTCCCCGCCCCCCCCGCATGGGCGTGCCTTCCTTCCCCACGCCCCGCCCCCCCGCATGGGCGTACCTTGCTTCCCCGTGCCCCGCCCCGGCACCCCCCCCCCCCCCGTGGGCGGGCCCCGCCCCGGCACCGCCCCCCCCCCGTGGGCGGGCCCCGCCCCGGCACCGCGCCCCCCCGCATGGGCGTGCCCCGCTTCCCCGCGCCCCGCCCCCACGCATGGGCGTGCCTTCCTTCCCCACGCCCCGCCCCCCCGCATGGGCGTACCTTGCTTCCCCGTGCCCCGCCCCGGCACCGCCCCCCCCCCCCCCCCGGGCGGGCCCCGCCCCGGCACCGCCCCCCCCCCCCCCGGGCGGGCCCCGCCCCGGCACCGCCCCCCCCCCCCCGGGCGGGCCCCGCCCCGGCACCGCCCCCCCCCCCCGGGCGGGCCCCGCCCCGGCACCGCCCCCCCCCGTGGGCGGGCCCGCCCCGGCACCGCCCCCCCCGGGCGGGCCCCGCCCCCCCCCGGGCGGGCCCCGCCCCCCCCGGCACCGCCCCCCCCCGTGGGCGGGCCCCGCTTCCCCGCGCCCCGCCCCCCCCGCATGGGCGTGCCCCGCTTCCCCGTGCCCCGCATGGGCGTGCCTTCCTTCCCCACGCCCCGCCCCCCCCGCATGGGCGTACCTTGCTTCCCCGTGCCCCGCCCCGGCACCGCCCCCCCCCCCCGTGGGCGGGCCTTGCCCCAGCACCGCCCCCCCCCCCCGGGCGGGCCCCGCCCCGGCACCGCGCCCCCCCCGCATGGGCGGGCCCCGCTTCCCCGCGCCCCGCCCCCCCGCATGGGTGTACCTTGCTTCCCCGTGCCCCGCCTCGACACCGCCCCCCCCGTGGGCGTGCCTTGCTGCTTTGCACCCCGCCCCAGCACCGCCCCCCCCCATGGCCTCGCTGACAGTGGCCGTACCCTGCCTGCCCCCTCCCCCCCCCCTTCCCGGGATTGCCTTTGTTGTTCTGCACCCCACCCCAGCACCGCCCCCCCGTGGGCGTCACTTTTTTGCCCCATGCCCCACCCTCCCGTCGGCGTGCCTTGCTGCCTCCCCCCCCCCGACCACCCCCCGGCACCGCCCCGCCTTGTGTCCCATCCCCACCACTTGCCCGGGGGCGGGGCCTGGGCTATATGAGCCTCGGCCTCTGCTCAAGGAGCTCATTCTGCTCTGGGGCTGCTGGTGCTGGCAGCTCCAGACCCAGCTGCCTCTGCGAGCATGGGGCTTCGGGCGTCCACAGGAGCGCAGGCGGCTGCGGCAGGGAAGAGCTGCGGCCGGGGACACCAGGCCACCCCTGGACTCCTCAGGCCCCCATCGGCTCCAGCCCCTCAGCGAGGACCAGGTCTGCTCCTGAGCCTGGCCAGGCCCTGCCGGGACGCGTTCCACCCCGTCGGGTTGCCTCTGCCCAGCTCCGGGGGTACGCCAGGGCCAGAGGTTGTCGTCCCCATGTGGGGTCACATTGTTTTTGGGGGGGGTCGATGGCACCGACGCCGAGCCATCCTGGAGCCGTCTTTTTGGCCTTGCACCGCAGGCATCTCCGTAAGCTGTCCGAGTTCCTCCCTCCCCTTCGTGTGCCCTCCAGTCCCCTCCATTTCCCTTCCAGGCACCAGAATCAACCTGCGTGACGAGCGGCCTTCTCAGAACCGCGGGCCTTCAAAGGGCCTTCTCTCGCCTGCCTGGTCCTCTCAGAAGGACACGGGTGTTGCTCGGTGTGGACTCATTTGTCTTTCCTGGCACCTCTCCTGAGGTGCTTTGTCACTTGTTTTGGTTCGAGTCACTTCAGTGTTACTTAAGGTGCTTGGTACAGTTCCTGATGCTTTGGGGTTCTTTTCCCCGACGGTTTGTCCCTGGGTTTGGTTTTTGGGTTTGGTTCGGTTTGGTTTCAACCCTATCCTGGTGTTTTCTGTCCTTTGGGACTTATTTCTGTTGAGGGAGGCAGATGGAGAAAAGTAGGAGTCTCAGTGTCTTACAGCTGCTGGTGATCTACAATATTCACTTTGCAACCAGAGAGCTTTGAGAGGAGGATTCTTGCAGGCTGTAATTCGGCTTTGTCATTCGGTCCCGTCCAGCCTGTAGCGCTGGTACAAGTTCTGCAACAGACAGGAACGGGTCTAGCCTTGTACGCGGGGTTTGTTTCTCCTTGCAGGTCGGACTCAAGAGTTGAAATGGCATCTTCCTTCACTAAAAAACCACGCCCCAGACTCGCCGCAGACTCGGCAGCGTCGCGGATTTCGCCGGACCACGCCGCTGGCAGAGCCGGCGGCCGACGGGGTCGCGGGCGCTCGGCACTGCGTCGGCCGGAGGCTCCCGTGGGCGCAGCAGCGACGGTCGGGGGCGGCGCAGCTGGACAGCCGGAGGTTTGGTGTCGCGGCGTATCTGCCGTGCGCGGGTTCGCTTCCCCGGGATTTTGGGCTGCTCTGAAAAAACGGGTGGCGGAGCCGGAGAGAAGAGCGGGCGGTGGCTAAAGGCCGAGTCGCCGCTCGGGGAGGTTGCGCTCCGCGGAGCTTCAAACTTTGGAGCCCGAGTGCAAAACCGTCCAGCGTCCCAAGTGGGCCGCGGCAGGCGTCCTCGCTCCGGTCGCGTCGAGGCGCTCCGGTGGTTTTTTCCTGGGGAATTCCAAAGTGGTCAGTTTCTATTAGTTTTAACTTTTACCGCTCGTTTACGTCAAAACGTTTAAAATAAAAATGTCCATCACAGTAACCAGAATAGTCTTTGGGAGCGAACACTGCCCGTCGTCCGCTCTAGCTATTGCTTCCCGCTTTGCAGACAGTACTTACTCCCCATTGATGTAATCAAAGGGCAAGGAGCAGAATATCAACAACAGAGCACTAACTGGAAGTAATACCTGTAGCGAAACTACTCTAACAGGAAAAGAAAAAAATCACGCCTCCTAGTTAATCCACTTTGTGGTAAAGTCACAAAATATTAGAGCGCGCCTAAACAGAAGAAATATTACCTAGGATTGAGTAATGACTAAATTTAGTGGCAGATATTACTTAATGAACCAGGCAGTAATTATTCCCAGTCCGTATTGCAATTCAAAAAATTAATAGTTTAGAGACCCTTTTTAAGCGATAAAGACAGAAAACTAATTGGGAGTCATTAGCAGCTCCATTTAAACATAACCACGGCTAAACAAATTGAACTGGAAACTAATTGGGAGTCTCTAACGCTTAAACGATCACACCGCTGTAAGTAAGTTGGGAGGCAACAGTAACAGTGACTCCTGCTTAGAACCAAAACAGTAATCGAAGCTTTAGATTTTTAAATAAAGAGAAGTAAAAAAAAGGAATCGTTCAATAACGGCTACGTTTAAACGTAGGTACTAAAAGAATTCCCGGGCGGTGGTGAACTGACATAACACTGCGAGATTTGGATTTAAAATAAAAGGAAAATTAGAAAACCAACAGGGAGTCACGACTGCCAAAATTCAAACATAGCCGTTTGGCGGGGAGGAGGGGACGGGTACCAATTCCTTCCAGGTAGAGCTAAAAGAAAAAAATGTCGCCAATTAAATCCGATGAACAAAAACTTAGATTTCATTTTAGAAACAGATCGAACGCCAACTGGGCATCATCAATGCCCGTTTAACAATACTAGCGACA